>NC_142685.1:16859375-17161607 GCF_056320005.1 Nelumbo lutea | reverse complement strand
AAGACAGATGACCAAAACGACAATGACACAACATAATCCGACTAACAGACTCTGAAGAGACAGATCCAAGAGCAACATTCCCAAGATGATTAGTGCATTGTCCCGGAGTATCGAGCAGGTATATTCCATTCGCCTCATGGCCACTCCCAATCACCTTCTGAGACTCCAGATCCTGAAAAACACAGTAGGAAGGAAAAAAAGGTTACACAACAGTTTAGTGACATGGTTAAACTGCTCACAAACAACAAATTTGTATTTAGTTTAGGTACATGAAGGGCATAAGGTAGGTACAAGGAATCCGTAGCCTTGATGGTTCCCTTACCAGAGATAGGGGCAAGTGAACCATCAGCTAAAGTGATTTTATCACGTCCAGGAAGTAAGTCATATGAAACAAACAAGGTAGACAGATTGGTCATATGGTCAGAAGCACCTGAGTCAATAATCCAAGGGATCTTGAAATTACCTGAAGAGGTAGCATGATTAGCAGAAGCCCTTATACCTGAATGAGCAAATGCTGAAGTAGTAGAATTTCCTGAAGGGTCGGAAGCAGAGGTCACATCACTCAGCTGACTGATCATCTTCCCAAACTTTTCATATTCTGCTCTCATGGCTGCCAACTGTGCAGAAGCAGACATCTCTTCACTATCTGGCCCGGCAGATACATTTGCACTTCCTGATCTTTTACTATCATATTTTTTCTAAAACCGAATGGGAACAAGATTAGGATGTAACTTCCAGCACTTGTCTTTGGTGTGCTTTGGCTTCTTGCAGTACTCACATACAACTTCTTTCTTTCCTGTGCCACTAGAAGTTCCAACATTCCCTTTAGGTTTAATCCCCATATTGGCAAAGTGATCATTAATATCAGCCCCTTGAACCTGGACAGCCCTTCTGCTCTCTTCACTACTCACCAATGCATAAGCTTGTGACAAAGAGACACACTCCTTGGAAAGAATATTCTGTTTTGTGATATCATATTCCGGGTTTAGTCCAGTTAAGAACTCAAAAACCCTGTTCCTTTCAACCAATTTTCTGTAGGTCTCTGCATCATTAGTGGTGTCCCAAGTTACAGCTTCTATTAGGTCAATCTCTTGCCATAGGGATTTCAGGGTTGAGAAATATACAGCAAGAGGTTTCTCTCATTGCCTTAAATTCTTTACATCATTTCTCAATTTATATGCCCGGGCCACATTGAGTTTTTGGGAATAGGTTTCTGCAACACTGTCCCAAATTTCTTTTGCTGAATTCATCCATAGGTAGTGTTGACTGATTTGTGGCTGCATTGAGTTCACAAGCCACCCAATGACAGTGTAATTTTCTTGCATCCACTTCTCGTAGGATGGATCATCTTCTGGGGAAGCCTTCTTACTCCCGGAAATGAACCCCCACTTTCCTCTACTACATACATGAATCTTTACTCATTGTGACCATGCCAGATAATTAGTTCCATCTAGTTTTACTGTGGTCACAGTCGATAAGGAATCACTTGGAGTCCCCTGACCTAGTCCATATTCAGCACCACTTTTGTTTTCAAACTTTGAGGAGTACATCATGTAAACACTCCAAATATGATTTCAGATGACTTCTACAATAACTGAGTTCAGCCAACCACAAGGAGGCAACACACTGAGTTCAGCCTTCAAGAAGTAATCAGAAACTCTTAGGCACTGTGCACTCAGCCGAAGTACCTTTTCAAGGTTGTACACTCAGCCAAGAAGAGTAAGTACCAATCGGTATTGCTGAATAGGCCTTTTCACAAACACAGTGTGGGCAATAGAGACAACCCCACTGTCAAGGAAGAGAAAAGACCCCAAAAACAGTTCGTACAGCCCCCTAAAACAGCCGAACAAGAGTAACAATACACAACCTTGTTACAAGGATATTTCGGCAGGTTTTAACAGTCCAAGAAGAAGAGAAAAACAGCCCAGAAATTTCTGGGTTAAACCAGATTTAATGCAGTTGAAGGTAGTACAGACCAGCTAGGATTTTCGGACACTTCAACAGTTGAAGGTAATACAAAACAGAACCAGAAAACTAAGCACAACTTACAGTTCGAGCTTCAACAGTCCAAACATAGTCGAGCTTCAAAAAAGAACCAGAAAACTAAGCACAACTTACTGTTCGAGCTTCAACAGTCCAAACATAGTCGAGCTTCAAAAACAGAACCGAGTTGTTCCCCTTCCCCTTTTTTCTTCTTCTCTGATTCTTCCTGGTCACCGAACCCCTTCTCCAAGAGATTCTAGTCTTGGGCTCGTCCAATGACCTCCAAGAATCAGGTAGTACGTGACTAAGCCTCCAACCCTAGGATGTTCAAGTTCAGATATGCTCTGATACCATGTTGAAACTGAAGAGAGGAGAGGAGAGTTGAGTGTTCTGCAATGAGGGTTCTAAGAAGAGGATTTCGAACTCACTCTATCTCAGCCCTCTAACACTGTTTTATTAGATATATTTGAGTAATTACAAGGAGGCCCTTAGTTGGGCAAGAATTTACAAAGAACTTAAAAAAGCTTAATATTGATAGGATGGGCCCAAAATAACAAGAAGAATAAACAACCTATGGGCCATTCGGCCCATCTTCTCTACAGTTCTCTTCTGGTTGTTGGTCTCCTAGAAGTCAAGACCACCAAGTTGGAATATACTATTGAGCAAGAGCAAGTGATAGACAAGAGGAGAGAAGAGAGGGAGAGAGGAGAGGGGAGCCGAGAGGACTGAAAGCCCCTATTGAACTTAGGGGGCGAAAGAATGATCTATTATTATTTATACTAGTATAGTCGAACAGTAATCAAAGAGGAAATTACATTAGTACCCTTATGGTACTAAACCTGAATACATAAACATAAACGACTGACAACACTCCCCCTCAAGTTGGAGCATAGATATCAATCATGCCCAACTTGTCACAAAGATCATGATGTCTGGAAAGGTTTAAACCCTTTGTAAAGATGTCTGCAAGCTGGTTCTCAGAAGTGACATAGGGGGTACACACTTCGCCTGTGATAACTTTCTCTCTGATAAAATGCTTGTCAACTTCGATGTGTTTTGTTCTATCATGTAGCACCGGATTGGCAGCAATGCTTATAGCTGCTTAGTTATCACAAAATAGAGTTATAGGTTTGGTCACTGGAAAACCCAACTCCCCCAACAAATTCTTTCTCCACATGCCTTCAGCAACCCCGTGGGCCATAGCACGATATTCAGCTTCAGCACTGGATCTAGCTACCACATTTTGCTTTTTACTTCTCCATGTAACAAGGTTCCCTCCTATGAAGGTGCAGTAGCCACTAGTAGACTTTCTGTCACTTTGGGATCCAGCCCAATTTGCATCTGTATAAACTTCAACTTTCAAATGTCCATGCTTTTGAAATAACAAATCAGTACCCGGATACTTCAAATATCGGAGGATTCTCTCTGCTGCTTCAAGATGAGAACACCTAGGAGCATGCATGAATTGACTGAGGACACCAACAACATATGCAATGTCTGGGCGAGTCATAGAAAGGTATAACAATCTCCCTACAAGTCTCTGAAACTGTTTCACATCTTTGAGTGATTCACCACAGTTGTCACCTAATTTATGGTTGGGGTCGATGGGAGAGTCAACTGGCTTCACCCCCATTTTTCCAGTGTCCTGAAGTAAATCTAAGACGTATTTCCTTTGAGAAATGAAGATACCCTTCTTTGATCGGGCAACTTCAATTCCAATGAAGTATCTGGCAGGTCCTAGATCCTTCACTTCAAACTGAGTTGCAAGGAAAAGTTTCAATTTCTGAATTTCATCCTCCCAATCACCAGTAACAATTATGTCATCCACATAAACAATTAGAGCAGCAATTTTACCTTTTCCTTTTTTCACGAACAGTGTGTGATCTGACTGACATTACCTGTATCCTTTCTGTTGAACTACCACATGGAATCTACTGAACCAAGCTCTTGGTGATTGTTTCAGCCCGTATAAGGACTTCTTCAACTTGCACACTTTCTGTTCATTTCCTTGGGCTAGAAACCCAGGAGGTTGAATCATGTACACTTCCTCTTCAAGGTCACCATTCAAGAATGCATTCTTGATGTCCAGTTGGTGTAAAACCCAATCCAGATTGACTGCAAGAGAGAAAAGGACTCTAATGGAATTCATCTTGGCAACGGGGGCAAAAGTTTCAGCATAATCAACTCCATACACTTGAGTAAATCCCTTTGCCACTAAGCGAGCTTTATACCTTTCCACTGTTCCATCTGCCTTATGTTTGACTGTGAACACCCATTTACATCCAACTGGAACCTTTCCCTTGGAAAGATCAACAAGTTCCCATGTGCCATTTTTGTGAAGGGCATTAACTTCTTCCCTCGTGGCATTTGTCCATTCAGGAACTGAAAGAGCTTCTGCCACATTCTTAGGGATAGGGACACTGTCAATAGAGGTAAGGAAGGCACGGAATGAGGGTGAAATGTTCTCATAGGAGACAAAGTTGGAAATGGGATGTTTTGTGGTGCACAATCTGACCCCCTTCCTGTGAGCAATAGGACGGTCAAGATCATTAGCAGTAGAGGAATCATTTTCAATAGGTTCAAGGACACCATTGGGAGCTAAAATACCTGAGTGAGTATGATCCTCTCTCGAGGAGTCTGGTGGCACAGGAGGTACAACTTCCGGATTCTCTACAGCTCTTGGATTTGGTTGGCCTTTGCGACGGCGAGAAAAAACACGAAAAGGTGGAGGGTCAGGGAGAGAGGGAAGCTGAACTAGTTTCTCCTCATGTCTACACTCCCCCTGAGGAGAAACAGGATAGAAATGCTCATCTTCAAAGAAAAAAACATCCAAGGAGACATAGAATTTACGAGAAACAGGATCAAAAACACGATAGCCCTTTTGAGTGAAGGAGTAACCAAGAAATATGCAAGGTATAGCACGAGAGTCCAATTTCCCACGGGTGGGAGACAAATTTTGGACAAAACACCGACAACCAAAGACACGAGGAGGAATGGAAAGAAGGGGAGCCTTAGGAAAGAGAAGTTGATGTGGGGCTTTGTACTCTAACCGACAAGAGGGCATACGGTTTATAAGGTAAGTGGAACAAAGAACAGTTTCAAGCCAAAACCGTTTGGGAACATTCATATGAAGTAGTAAACCTCGAGCCACTTCAAGGAGATGTCGGTTCTTCCGCTTGGCCACACCATTTTGTTGTGGTGTGCGGGCACAAGAGCTACAGTGAAGAGAACCATGCGAAGCAAAAAATTCTGTGAGGTCACTATGAAAAAATTCTTTTGCATTATCTGATTGGAAAATTTGGATTTCAGTTTGAAATTGAGTGAAGACCATCCGCTGGAAATCTTGAATGATTTTTGGTACTTATTCCCTGGTTCGCATCGGATATACCCATGTAAATCTAGAATAATCATCAATGAGGGTAATGAAATACTTGTAGCCACTCTCAGATGGTAAAGTAACAGGGCCCCACACATCAGAATGAACAATGTGAAATGGAGATTCAGATTTACTATGTCTTTGAAGAAAATGAGTTCTACAATGTTTACTCAACTGACACGTTTGACAAGAAAAGTCAGAGACAGACATTGACTTAAATAGATATGGGAATACAACTTTCAAAGACTCAAAAGACAAATGACCAAAATGACAATGCCATAAATAGACTTTTTTCTTACAGGACTGACTCATAGACTCTGTAACATGAAGACCAACCTTATTCTCCAGCATGTAAAGTCCATCAGCCATACGACCCCTACCAATCGTCCTCCCCGAGGCCAGATCCTGAATCAAACAATGAGAAGGGAAAAAAGTCACTGAGCAATTTAAGGAATTAGTAACACTACTAACAGAGAACAAATTAATGGGAAAGTTTGGAACATGAAGAACATCAGAGAGGGTAAGGCCAAGAGGAAGAGAGAGGGTTCCTTGACCAGCTATGGAAGAGTATGATCCATCGGCTAGTCTCACCTTGTCTCTTCTAGAAAGAGGGTGATAGGTTTGAAAGTAAGAGGACGTACCAGTCATATGTTTAGATGCTCTAGAATCAATGATCCATGGAGAGTCATGGGTGTGAGAAGCAACGTGGAAAGCAATGGCAGGGTTACCTGACGTAGATGCAAATGAGGTTGAGGGAGGAGTATCCATCTGACGAATTGCTCTACCATAGAGCTCTAAATGGTCACGGAAGGAATTCATAATGTCCTCCCTCAGGTCAGGTCCAGTGAGATGTGTCTGAGTCACTGTAGAAATGGTAGGTTGATGCTCCCGAGTAGCCATGTTGGCCATGTGATGTTTCTTGTATTTTGCTGCCCGTACTTCTTATTCACCTCTAAACTTTGCTTCTTAGTCAGATCTTAAGCCCATTTTGGTTTCCCATGAAGATCCCAACAGGTATCTTTGGTGTGTCGGGGTTTCTGGCAATGAGCGCACCACAATTTTTCCTTATCTTCTGTTTTTTTCTGGAGATCTCCTTTTCGGGAAGAAGATCCCCCACCAGTAAATACACCCCCTTTTGCAACTAACACAACAACATCCCCACCAGGGTTGTTCATCAAATTTCTCCTGCTTTCTTCAGATTGTACAAGAGCATAGACTTCCTGAACAGAAGGGAGATCCTTAGAGCTAAGAATCTGAACTCTGATAGATTCATACATAGGATTCAGACCATGTAAGAATGCAAACACCCATTGCTGGGAGACAATCTGTTTGTACTTCTTAGTATCCTCATCACATTTCCAATCCACACTCTGGTAGTGATCCAACTCCTTCCAGGCAGATGTTAAGTCAGAGTAATAGACCGATAAACACCTCTCCCCCTGTCTACAAGTAGAAGATGTTGCCTTCAGTTGATAAATTTTGGCATAGTGTCTCAATTCTGAATATGTAGACTTTGCTTGTTCCCAGATTTCATTCGCAGTTTCAGCCCACATGAAATTCTTCCTGATTTGAGGCTGCATGGAAACTAAGATCCAGGACATAACAATACTGTTCTCTTGATTCCATCTATCATATTCAGCACTCCCGGAGGATGGTTCTTTTATCCTCCCATTAATGTAGCCTATCTTCCCTCTTGCAGTGATGTATAACTTGATCCCTCTTGGCCATTCTAGGTAATTTAATCCATCAAGAGGAACAACAGTCATAGGGAAGGATAGGTCACCACCCCCACTCATTCCATTCAGCATCGTGGAGATTCCAGATGTGGCTGAATCTTCACTATTCATGATTTCAGGTTTAAGAACACACAACACCCAAGGCACACTGCCTCACAGAGCTGTTACAGAAAAGGAATCTTATGTCCTTCAGTCCACAAAAGAAGAAGCACTTGCTATTTCAGCATACAACTAGGTACTTCTGACCTGCTGTTTCACAGAGAGCCAAGAACAAGCACTGTTGCTGCAGCACTTGGACTAGTCTGTATGACCTACAATTTTTGTAGGAATCCAATGAACAAACATACAAACACTGCAATGCAGTACATAACCAGGTCTGTATGACCTACGGTTTTACAGTTTTCATACAACTCCTCAGTAGAAGAGAAACACAAGGTGATAGTTCACCATACACCTAATCGGCTGACACCAACTTCAGGGTAGCCGAACAGTCACTGAGATCAATAATGTAGCCGAATAGCAAGAACAGTCAAGGAAAAAACTTCAGTCCATCAACAATGTAACCGAATAGTAGTGACACACCAGAGGAGAACACCACATCCGAAATTTAGGGCATCAACAGTCCATCGAAGGGTGCAAGAAGAAAGAACAACAAAAAACAGTTTCAGTTGAATACCAGGGCACCCGAACAGCAGATGGACAGTACCTTCTTGAACTCCAGCCTCTTTGCAAACCAGAACCTCCTCTTCGTACAACATGTGACAGCCTCTCTACAGCCGAGCAATCAATGAAAACAGCATATGGGCTGGAATACGAAAAGACTCTATACCAGAACTCTTTTCTGCGCTAGGAAGCTGAACAGTCAGGCCGGCACCTTCTTCCTTCTTGAAGTCGAGCATCAGGGATACAGCTTCTAGGAGATGAAGAGGCAATCTACTCGGCATTGAAGAATGACCTCAACTAATTTGTTTTCAGGCCTGGACGAACTTGCTCTGATATCATGTTGAGCAAGAGCAAGTGATAGACAATAGGAGAGAAGAGAGGGAGATAGGAGAGGGGAGCCGAGAGGACTGAAAGACCCTATTGAACTTAGGGGGCGAAAGAATGATCTATTATTATTTATACTAGTACAGCCGAACAGTAATCAAAGAGGAAATTACATCAGTACCCTTATGGTACTAAACCTGAATACATAAACATAAACGACTGACAACATATACCATTGCTGGTAGTGGACATGCAATTTGGAACAAATGGTAAACAGTTACCTTGCAGATGCGACAAATTCCTCATCCTTGGGATGATCAGCAGCTGTTCAGTTAACCAATGGTTTAAGCAATGCTTTCTATGGTCATAAAGGCTAAAAATGTGCTCCATATGCTGGTAGAGGACATGCAATTTGGAACAAATGCATGATACATATCATATAAAAATTACATTAGATGCATATGTATTTACTGATCTTGTGATCTCTACCAAGGAGTTGTCTTGGGTAACTTCCTGTTGGTAGGAATGTAGGTAAGTTTGAGTCATCATCAGGGCACATACATTCTAAGTAAGCTGATGTATGAGTATGTCTCCTAGGCAATGAAGTAAGCTGAAATCCAAAAACTAACATGACTAAAAAGAACGCAATGAAAACCTGCAAAGGTTAAACATTGTGTTGCAGCAAAATCAGAATAAAAGGGTGGGGGTTCCAATTTTGGCCTCGGTCATTTGTCTCGGTTTACCTCGAGACCTAAAGATGAAAAATTGCTCAAATCAGAATTGGTTTAAAAAAAATTCCTACTAGGTAGCATCCTGATCTTCCATATTGCATGCTTAAACAAAGCACATATGCTTAGCAGAGTAGATCACGATATCTCATTTGAACACTCCAAAGATGATCTATCTATTCTAATAGCAAAGCCCAACTCTAGTTATTGCGTTGTATAGTTGTCCAAGTTTCCAGTTTGAGACTTGTTTAGTAATTACATCCAAAATGGGATATTTTTTTTATTGATTGGTAAATCATTAGTTTATTACTTGAGAGAAAAAAATGCTTAGGGCCCTTTTGGCGCGTCTTTTTGAGAAGATCTTCTTATAGCTCTGACAGTCAAAAAACGCATTGAGCTTTTGACATAAGATCTGGGCAGCCCGAAGACAGTCTGGCAGATGTGCGTCTGCTCGTGTCTTTCTGCACGAGATTAAAACGCGAAAGATGCGGGAAGCTTCATTTGAAGCTTCCCGAAATCAGCCTAAAATGGGCTTCTCGCGTCTTTTCGGTGCACCGTCTTTTGGCGGCTAGATCTTTCGTGAGCCAAACAGGAGTAGACCAAAAATTGGTCTTCCCAGCTTGTAAACATCCGAAAGAGCGCGTGGAAAGACGCGCCAAACGGGCCCTTAATGTACATTAGGAAGTGCTAAGCACCCCAAGCATTTCTGTTGAGTTTTGGGCTGATATAACATGTTTTTTATTTACATAGCATAGTTAGGGAGTTATTGGGCCTTAGGCCCATTAGTCTATGTTTTAAGTTAAGAGTGTTTTTAAGTTCTCACAAGTAGCCGACTTACTAAGGGCATACTTGTCTTTGTACTCTCTTTTATTTATGAGTATATAATCTAATGAAAGGGGCGGCCAGACCAAAATTTCTGAGCTTCTCCCATTCTTTTCTATCTCTCATCTCTCTCTTTCTTAGCTGAAACCTTTTCTCCTCTTTCTTTTCTTCTTTCTTTTACAGTTTTTATATCAAAACAGGTTGTCCAAACCTTTCTACTTGGTATCAGAGCAAGTTTAAACATTTCTTGAGCTGCACCATCATGCGGCCCTAGATCGGTCGACTGCATGATAAGGTAAAGGGCTGGTTGAAGACTTCAGGTAAGTCCATTTTTTGGATTTTTTGGTGGAATTGCAATCCCTTGTAGCTGGTCTAGGGTTTTACACCAAAATCAGGAAGAACTGGAAAAAGGGGAAGAGTCTTGTTTTAGTAGGACTCTTCAATTTTGACCTAGGAAGTGGCGCTCTAGTTTTCTAGGGTTCTTTGAGGTTTTCTGAAGGGGGCGGTTCAAGTCCCAGCCTTTTTGGAGGTCTTTGGAGGGAGCGACAACCTCTTCTCTCTCTTTTCCCACTCCAACAGAAAAAATGAATCTTTGGAAAGAGGGGCTTCTGGGGTTCCAAGAGGGCGTTTGAGGTTTCTAAAGGAGATAAATACCTTCTTTTTTCATCTCAAATTGATTTCCTAACCTAATATGAGAGTTATGGAGGGCTGTGTAGTTGAAAACAAATTTTCAGGAGAAATGAGATCCGGGAAAGGAGGTGCTAGAGACCTCTTCGGGGCCGGAACCGTCACTACAATCAAGTTGGATGGTACAAACTACTTAGAATGGTCACAATAGGCAAAGATGGCTATTGGTGCTCATGGGAAATTGGCGTATGCCATCGGTGAGGAAAAGAAACTTGAAACTAACCATTCCCGATGGGTATATGAGAACTACATGGTGATGACTTGGTTGTGTAATTCCATGTTGCGCCATATAAGAAAGAACTTTTTATGGGCTAACATAGCTAAGGAGATTTGGGATGGAGTTAGCAGAAACCTATTCATAGAATGAAAATGTTGCTAGAGCTACAGTTGAGAAACCAAGTGCTTGCTAGTAGGCAGGGAGATAAGTCTATTGCTATTTATTTTTCAGCCCTAAAAACCTTATGGCAGGAGATAGATCATTTGGAGACTATGGTTTGGGAAAGTAGCAAAGATGCAACAACTTATCAGAAGCTAGTACAAAAGAATAGGGTCTTTGAGTTTTTAGTTGGACTTAACTAGGAATGGCAACGGGGCGTGATGGGGACGGGGAGACTCTCTCCATTCCCGTCCCCGCGAAAATCCCCATCCCCATCCTAGTCCCCGTCCCCATCCCCGCTAACGAGGACAAGGTTATCCCTATCCCCATCCCCACGGGGATCCCCATTCCCCATAATTTTTTATAATGCTAATAATTTTTGTTTTTTTATTTTATTTAAAAAATAAAAATAAAACAATTAAAATTTACAATCTATTAAAAAAGATTCAAACATATTCAACCATATTTTTAAAACATTAATATATAGACGTATGTATACATACATACATATATACATATATACATATATATTAGTAGGGATTCCACGGGCGGGGATCGGGGTTCCCGCAGGGCGGGGAGTGCTCTCCCTGTCCCCGCTAACGGGGATGAAAATTTCCCCATCCCCATCCCTACGGGGGGGAAATCATCCCCATCCTCGCCCCATTTAGGGCGGATCCCCATGGGGATCGGGAAAATGGGGAAAATTGCCATCCCTAGACTTAACCCTGAGTATGATATTGCACGACAACATATTCTTTCCCAAGACACTGTAACTCTTTCTCAGGCATATGCCTTTGTGTCTAGAGAGGAGAGTAGGAGAAATATGATGATGAGGAACGCAGGCCTTGAGCAATCAGCTATGGTTAGCACAGTGAATCCTAAGCCGAGTGGGGATAAGGGTGGAAATGAATCGAGGAAGGAGGAGGACAAAAGGGATCTAATCTGTGACTATTGTAAGAAACCCAAACATACCAGAGATACCTACTTGAAGCTTTACCCACACCTTGTACTGAGCCGACTCAGAAATAAGAAGGGAAATGTGAATATGGTAGTGAGTGGTGATTTATCAGGGCCACCTACTACAACTTCTCTAGAATTTGTTGCGACAGCTGCAGTGAGGGCCGAATTGGAGAGATATGGATAGTTCCTGAATCAAAAGGATACAACCAGTTCCAACTCAATATCAGGTGGATAGCAAAGTGCAGGTGGATCAGGAGGTAGTCATTCTACCTCGTTTGCACATACAGGTAGTTCACATGCCACTACAAATTATGTATCCACTATAAGGGGGGATCTCCCTGGATTATAGACTCAGGAGCCTCATAACATATGACCAACATTTCTACCATTTTTACCTCATACCACCTCTGCTATGGTAGAGATACAGTTTCCACAGCTGCTAGATCACATGTTCCCATTGCTGGGAAAGGGTCTGTCAGGACAAATGATACCATTACCCTACATTTTCTCCTTCATGTTCCTAGACTGAGCACTAATCTTTTATCTGTTAGTAGCTAGACAAAGAATTTGGACTGTTATGTGATTTTTTTTTCTCCTGGTCATTGTTTTTTTCAGGATTTGGAATCAAAGAGGGCGATCTGGAGTGGTCGTGAGGTGAATGGAATCTATCTTCTTGATGCGCTTCCCAGTCATCAGAGTCATCATGTCAGCAAGAGTATTGAGTCAGAGCCAGTGGATCAGATTATGCTTTGGCATAATCAATTAGGACATTTGTCTTTTGCTTCTTTGCGTTTTTTGTTTCCCAAGTTGTTTGAGTCTGTCAGTTTGTCCAGTTTGGAGTGCGAGGGCTGTCAACTTGGAAAACATTGTAAACATTCCTTTAAAGCAAGTAATAAAAGATGTTCTTCTGTTTTTGATATTGTCCATACTAATGTGTGGGGGCCATTACCATGTTTCCTCTATGGGTGGCTATCGGTATTTTCTTCTATTTGTGGATGATTATTCTTGGTACTCTTGATATATGTGATGAGATCCCATGATGAGGCTGTCTTTGGTTCAACAATTTCATCAGATTGTGCTGACATAGTTTGGGGTACGAGTGAAAGTGTTTAGATCAAACAATGCTAGGGAATACTTTGAAAAAAACCTGTAATCATACCTTTTGGAGCATGAAGTTATCCATCAGAGCAGTTGTACATACACTCCACAACAGAATGGTGTAGCAAAAAGGAAGAACAAACATATTGTGAAAGTAGCAAGAAACATGATGTTGAGCTCTATAGTTCTAGTTCGTTTTTGGGGTGATGCAGTTCTTACACCAGTGTTCTTGATTAATTGGGTGCCTTCTCGTGTTCTTGGATATAGCACTCCGTTCAACCTTCTTTTCCTGAGGGGGAGACATTCCATATTCCTCTAAGGGTGTTTGGATGTGTATCCACACTTTTTTTTCTCGGGGGGTTCTTCTCAGGGGAAGCGTTTTGGAGAAGGAAGTGAACAATTTATACCATTTCCTGTTCCAGCTCCTTTGTCTACTCCAGTGTCTGACCTACCTATCTCACCCACTTTGCCACTTCCATTGCGTCTTGTCTCTTAGTGTTTTACACAACACCTATGACAGCATATGGAGGTTGATTCCACAACAGCGGAACCCACTTCACTCAATCACTCCCTATCGACTCATCGGAGATTCCAAGTTCGACTGACACAAACCCAGATATGCCTCTTTTTCCCCATGATGATTTAGTTCCTATTGATACTACTACCCCTGCTCCTAACGCCATTGCAGATGACCTTGATCTCCTTATTGCCCTCAGAAAAGGGAAGAGGAAGTGTATTGCTCATTGCATCTCACACTATCTTTCCTACAGTGCATTATCCCCTTCCTATTGACCCTTCCTTTCCTCCCAGGAGTGATAGTAAGGCTCTCTCCAAACCTGAGTGGAAGAAAACTATGTAGGAGGAAATGAAAGCATTGATTAAAAATCAGAAATGGGAGATTGTGGATTTGCTTGATGGCAAGGAGGTTGGATGCAGATGGGTTTATACAATGAAGTACAAGGCTGATGGGAGTAAAGAAAGGTATGAGGCGAGGCTAGTTGCAAAAGGGTATTCTTAGATTTATGGCATAGACTACTTGGAAGCTTTTGCACTAGTGGCAAAGATGAGTTCAGTTTGAATTCTTCTATCACTAGCAGCTACATACTCTTGGACACTCTTCCAACTTGATGTGAATAATGCCTTTCTCAATGGGGACTTGCAGAGGAGGGGGTGTATATGGACCTTCCAGCTGGCTTCTACAATAATGTGGAAAAAGGAAAGGTATGCAGGTTGAAGAAGTCCCTATATGTTTTAAAACAAACACCCAGAGCTTGGTTTGACAAGTTTAGAAGAGCATTGGTTGTATTTGGCTATACTCAAACTCAATTTGATCATACTCTTTTTGTGAAGAGGAGGGGTTCACTGGTGTCAGTTTTGATGGTGTATGCAGATGATATTGTAGTTACAAGAAATGATTTAAGTGAGATTGATACCCTGAAGAAGAATCTACACAAAGAGTTTGAGATTAAGGATCTTAGGAAGCTGAAGTACTTTCTGGGCATTGAAGTGGCAAGGTCCAAGCATGGGATCTTCATCTCATAGAGGAAGTATGTTCTAAATCTACTACAAGAGACAGGAAAGCTTGGGGCAAAGGCAGCTAGTACACCTATTGGTCAGAACCACAGGATAAATGCCTAAGAGGGTGAACTAGTGAAGGATGCTAGAAGATATTAGAGGTTAGTGGGGCGGTTGCTATACTTACGTATGACACGACCAGGCATCTCTTATATAGTGAGTGTGGTGAGTCAATACATGCATGCCCCACGAGTTCAGCATTGTGAGGCTATTGAGAGGATACTTTCATATTTGAAGGGACACCTAGGTAGAGGCATATTGTTTGCTAGCCATAGGTAGTTGAAGTTAGAGGCTTGCATAGATGCTAATTGGGTAGGGTGCCTAGACGACAAAAGATCTACATCAGGAGTTTGTACTCTTGTTGGAGGTCATTTAGCTTCATGGAAGAGTAAGAAACAGATAGTTGTGGCAAGGTCAAGTGCAGAATCTGAATGTAGAGCCATGACATATGGTGTTTTGGAGCTCCTTTGGATCCGTTCCTTGTTAGGGGAGATTGGAATTGAGGTTGAAGAACCTATGATGCTATTTTGTGACAATCAGGTAGCAATTAACATTGCCCACAACACAATTCAGCATGATAGGACGAAGCATATAGAAGTGGATAGACACTTTATAAGGGAAAGGGTGACATCTGGAGAAGTTTTCTTGCCATATGTTGCATTTGACTTGCAGCTTGCAGATATTCTTACAAAAGGAGTTGCAAGAAACAAACTAGAACATGATCTACGCAAGTTGGGAATGTGTGACATTTATTCCCAACTTGAGGGGGAGTGGAGTTTTGGGCTGATATAACATGTTTTTTATTTACATAGCATAGTTGGGGAGTTATTGGGCCTTAGGCCCATTAGTTTATGTTTTAAGTTAAGAGTGTTTTTAAGTTCTCACAAGTAGCCGACTTACTAAGGACATACTTGTCTTTGTACTCTCTTTTATTTATGAGTATATAATCTAATGAAAGGGGCTGCCAGACCAAAATTTCTGAGCTTCTCCCATCCTCTTCTATCTCTCATCTCTCTCTTTCTTAGCTAAAACCTTTTCTCCTCTTTCTCTTCTTCTTTTTCTTTTACAGTTTTTATATCAAAACAGGTTGTCCAAACTTTTCTACTATATCTAATTAAAATCACCTATCAATCCCATTTATATACATGGTTCCTCAATTGCCATTCTCCAATACAAGTATTCCCTATTGTCCTCTTGTTTGGCTAAATCATCAGCCAAACAGTTTGCATCCCTTGTTGTCCACAAAAACTAAACTCTTTAAGTTGTGTGCCAACTTCCTTATTTCTCTCACAACATGACAATGCTGCTAAGTGCCAAGTTAGGGGTGATCATTTCAAGCCCAGCCTGGGCACAGGCCCAACACTTCAAGCCTGGCCTGAAATATATATATATATATATATATATATAAGATGTGATTCAAACTAATAAAATCAGTAGAATATTTCAGAATGAAGTAAAAGAAATCAAAGAAGAAGAAGGAGACAACAAGAAGGAGGAAGATTGGAGAAGAAAGGAGAAAGAAAGGAGTTCGAATGTCTCCTCTTTCCCCTACTCTTATCTTTTATAAAACATACTTGAGTTACATAAATAACAAGGAGTTAAGTGTCCACATCAGCACTAAACCTAGAAAAACATAAAAAGAACTAAAGGCCCAATAAGAAAACATAACATGAAAGAACTAATAAGAAAGACACTAATGGGCTAGGGCCCATTCGGCCCAACCTCTCTACACTCCCCCTCAAGCTAAGCGTAGATATCCATCATGCCCATCTTGCTTATATAATGAACCAGCTTTCCTTTAGGAACACCTTTTGTCAAAACATCAGCCAATTGTTCTTCAGAAGCAACAAATGGTAGACAGACTTCTCCTGAGACAACTCTCTCTCTTATAAAATGCCTATCAACCTCAATATGTTTAGTTCTATCATGTTGAACATGATTGTGTGCAATGTTGATTGTAGCTTGGTTGTCACAATATAACATCATTGACTTCTCACAGTCTATACCCAATTCATCTAAAAGTGATCTCAACCACAAAGTTCAGAAACTCCATGTGCCATTGCCCTGTATTCTGCTTCAGCTGAAGATCTTGCCACTACAGACTGCTTCTTACTCCTCCATGATACAATGTTCCCTGCTACCATAGCACAATAACTTGAAGTAGACCTCCTATCAGCAATACATCTGGCCCAGTCAGCATCAGTGTATGCTTCCAGCTTCATGTGTCCATGCTTAGCAAACAAGATACCTTTCCCTGGAGTCCCTTTTAGATAGCACAAAACTCTCTCAACAACTGCTAAATGTGGATCTCTGGGAGAATGCATAAACTGGATGCTTACACTAACTGCATAGGAGATATCTGGCCGAGTCATGCAAAGGTAAAGTAACTTCCCAACCAGTCTCTGGAACACCCACTTATCAGGCAATAGTTCACCTTCAGTCACTGACAACTTATGATTTAGATCAATAGGAGTAGAAGTAGATCGAGCCCCCAGTTTCCCAGTCTCTGCAAGGAGATTAAGAACATACCTCCGTTGAGAAATGAAAATACCTTCCTTAGATTTGGCAAACTCTTGAGATGAACAACTTCCTGAGTATCATTTCCTGTAACCACAATATCATCAATATAGACAATCAGGAGGGTCACTAAGGAATCTCTTCTCTTAACAAACAAAGTATGATCCGACTGAGTCTATGTGTATCCAAAAGCAACAAGAGCAGCCTGAAATCTGTCAAATCAAGCTCTAGGAGACTGCTTAAGGCCATAAAGAGACTTCTTCAGTTTACAGACCTTTCCTTGCATCTCCTTCCCATGCACCCTGGAGGTAAAGACATATACACTTCTTCATTTAGGTCCCCATTCAAAAAGGCATTCTTTACATCAAATTGATGAAGAGGCCAGTCAAAAGCAGTAGCTAAAGATAGCAAAACCCGAACTGAAGTCATCTTGGCTACTGGGGCAAAAGTTTCTAAGTAGTCAATACCATACATCTGAGTATATCCTTTAGCAACCAAACGGGCCTTATATCTCTCAACAGTACCATCAGAATGATATTTAATAGTGAACACCCACTTACAGCCAACCAGTTCCTTTCCCTCAAGCAAATCCACAATTTCCCAGGTATTGTTCTTATGCAAAGCATCTAGTTTAGTCATCATAGCATCTTTCCATTCTGGTTTGGACAAGGCATCTAGGACAGACCGGGGAGTTACATGTGTGGAAACAGAGGCAAGGAAGGAATAGTAAGAAGGGGAAAGGATGCTGTAGGACAGGTGTTTGGAAATACAATGAGTTGTGCATTTTCATTTGCCTTTGCGAAGGGCAATAGGGAGATCAAGGTCAGGGAAGGTATCCGAAGTGGTAGAAGAGGGCTGATTTGTTATCTCAGCAGTGATGGGAGGAGCAAGAGGCACATCTGAAGGCGTGGAAGCAACTTGCATGTCTCTGAGTCTTTGTCTTTGGTACCACCTCTGGATAATAGGATGAGAAAGAAAAGAAGGGGGATGAGTAGGAGGAGGAGGGGGAGCAGGGATAGATGACTTAACTGGAGTAGACTCTATGGAAGATTCAATGGGAATTGGAAGAGGAATAGATGGTGACAATGCAAACAACTCGTCTGAATACACCCCCTCAAGAGAAGTACTAAAGAAAGGGACTGACTCTGCAAATGTGACATATCTAGAAACAAAGTGAGTGCCACGGACTAGATTAAAACAACAGTACTCCTGTGTGGAGGCATATCCCAAAAAGACACACTTGTGTGCTTTAGACTCAAACTTACATCTTTGATGACTATGAACACGGACATAGCAAGTACACCCAAACACCCGGAGATGAAGAAAAAACAGATCTTCATTTGGAAAAAGCAATCTAAAGGGAGTTTTAAACCCCAGAACCTGAGAAGGCATTCGGTTTATCAAGTATGTAGCTGTAAGAACAGCATCACCCCAAAATTTAACAGGAACATGGGAAGCAAAAAGAATGCTCCTCGCAACCTCAACCATATGTCTGTTTTTCCTTTCCACCACTCCATTTTGTTGAGGAGTGTAGGAACATGAACTCTGATGAATAACTCCAAAGGTATCAAAGTAGGAGGAGAGACTCTTCTCAAAATATTCCCTTGCATTATCAGATCGGAATATTTTGATCCGAGTGTTAAACTCGGTAAGAATAAGTTCATGAAACTTTTGTACAATATTTGGTACTTCATCCTGGGATTTCAAAAGGTAAATCCATGTGTGACAAGAGAAATCATCAATGAAAAGAATGAAATATTTGTAGCCCCCCATAGCAGGTAAATGATATGGCCTCCACACATCAGAGTGCACAATATGGAAAGGAGAAACAGATTTTTTATTACTCACTGAAAAAGATTGTCTACAATGTTTAGCAAGTTCACATGACTCACAATGAAGACTCGATAGGGATATTCCCTTAAACATTTTTAGAAACAAATGACTCAAAGCTGAAAAGGACAAATGACCAAATCTAAAATGACATATCATGACTCTATTAACTGCCTCTGATAAAACTGACTCCAAAGCAACTCCAATAGGTAATCCAGGACTTTGATCAGAGACATCCAACAAGTATATCCCATTCGCCTCATGGCCACTCCCAATAGTCCTCTGAGACTTCAGGTCCTGAAAAACACAGTAAGTATGAAAGAAAGTTATGTTGCAGTTCATTGATTTGGTTAAATTACTAACAGATAAAAGGTTAGTGCTAAGTTTGGGAACATGAAGGACAGAGGATAAAACAAGTGAATTAGAGGCTTTAATATTCCCTTTGCCAGATATGGGAGCAAGAGACCCATCGGCAAGAGAAATCTTCTCTCTACCCGAGAGGAGCTGGTATGAACAAAAAAGGTTGGGTAGGCTAGTCATATGGTCTGATGCACCAGAATCTATAATCCAAGGAATTCTACGATTACCTGAGACTGTAGCATGATTTGAAGAAGCACGAACCTGAATGGGCAAAAGTGGATGTAGAGGGGGTGCCTGAGGAGGAAGGTGCAACAATAGACTCCAAGTGATTTATCAATTTCCCATCTCTCTCAAATTCTGCCTTCATTGTTGCCAACTATTCCATAGCAGATTTTTCTTCACATTCAGACACTGTGGCAACATTTACATCCTCGGGTTTTCCAGACTGACCACCCTTCTTAGAGTTGTTGTTCCGGAACCTCTCAGGAAGAAAATCTGGATGAAGCTTCCAACAAGAATCCTTAGTATATTTCGGCTTCTTGCAGTATTCACATATCACTTCCTTTTTCTCATTCAACCCCTTTAGTTTTATTCCAACATGTGCAAAATGTTCTGGAGGAGGTGGGGTCTGTAGCTGTACCTGTCGCCTGCACTCTTCATTGCTCACCATAGAGTATGCCTGTGCAAGTGACACATCATCCTTGGCCAAGATATTCTGCCTTGTAATATCAAATTCAGGATTGAGTCCTGTAAAGAACTCAAACACCCTGTTTCCTTCCACAAATTTCCTGAAAATTTTGGCATCTTTGGTGCTTTCCCATGCAAATGTTTCCATAACATCCAACTCCTGCCAATAGTGACTTCAACATTGAATAATAGACAGCCACACTCTTCTCCCCCTGTCTTTAAATTCTTCACATCACTCTTTAGTTTGTAGGCCCTTGCAACATTTACTTTCTAAGAATATGTCTCTGTCACACTATCCCAAATCTCCTTGGTTGAAGTCATCCACAGATAGTGTTGACTTATATGGGGCTACATAGAATTTACCAACCACCCAATAACTGTATAGTTATCTTGCATCAATTTTTCATATGTAGGGTCAAACTCATCCGGCATCGCTTTACTACCCGTTAGAAACCCTAGTTTACCTCTACTATAGACATGAATCTTAATGGATTGTGCCCACTCAAGGTAATTTGTTCCATCAAGTTTAATTGTAGTCACTCCTGTAAAAAAGGAATCTACGAGACTAGATCCCGACACTAGGATCTGTGCTTCACCTCACTTCCAGATTGCTCCATCAATCAAACGAAAATAAAAAAACAATGTTTTTAACCTTTATAGACCTAACTAAGGTCAGTCAAGCACTCAAAAGCCCCAAAACTAGGGTTTCATCGTACCTGGCCTCCGGGAAGAAAGAGAGAAGAGGTAGCCACTCAAACCAGAGCTATCCAAACGACTTACAACTGTAGCCGCCCACTTTTGGAGATAAAAAGGAAACCTCCAAGCCTTGAGCGCCACACCCAAACAACCTCTTCAACCCGTAACTGGAAATTCTCTAGTCAGCTAGGGTTTCAGGAAAAAAAATTGCAGTCCCACTTTCTTGGCAATCTTCGACCAGATTTTGACTCTCCAAACCCTTTATCAACTAGGCAAACAAGATCTCTGAATAATCAGCAATTTATCTCTCCATACACCTTTCGATTAGAAAAAGGATGTATGGGAAAAAAAAAAAGAAAAAAAGGAAAGGGAAGATAGACATGCTCTGATACCAAGATGTGATTCAAACTAATAAAATCAGTAGAATATTTCAGAATGAAGTAAAAGAAATCAGAGAAGAAGAAGGAGGAGGAAGATTGGAGAAGAAAGGAGAAAGAAAAGAGTTTGAATGTCTCCTCTTTCCCCTACTCTTATCTTTTATAAAACATACTTAAGTTACATAAATTACAAGGAGGCCCTTAAGTAGGCGTCCACATCAGCACTAAACTTAGAAAAACATAAAAAGAAGAAAACATAACATGAAAGAACTGATAAGAAAGACACTAATGGGCTAGGGCCCATTTGGCCCATTCTCTCTACAATATACACTTTATATTTTCATATCTATGTTTATTTTATATTATATGATATATTATGTATAAATATTATAAAATAACACAATAGCATTTTATGCATAATATTTTATCTTTATATAAATTATAACACATATTTTATGTCATATAATATAAAATATTATATATTATTAAATATAATGTTTTTAGTGACATAGGCCCAAAGCCTGGCCTGACCTGCATAGACCCAGGCCCGAACTTGTATTTAAGGCATGGGGCTTGTGCTGGGCCAGGCTTGGGCCCAGGTTATGATCACCTCTACTGCCAAGGCCCTGGATTGTGTTAGGCAATTCACAATAATTTTGGAAGTACCTTCCACAATCATGTCACTAAGATGTAGCAACTTGTCAGCAAAAATCCTTGGTTTATGGCCAAGAGTTCAGCCAGTAGCAAGTCTCCTTGCTCTATAGGTCTTGAATACAAAGGCAACATTTTACCATTGCTGTTTCTAAAACCCCATCAACGCATGACATTCCTGGATTTCTCATTCTGTTACTGTCAAAGTTGAGCTTTTACTAATTCATCCTGTCAAAATGGGATCGCAAATTCAAATCTTTATTTGGCCACTTTCTGCAAGGACTTAGACCAAGGTACATAATGATAAAGTTCATTTGAAAAATTGGAGAAAAATGGAAATATGCAGCTAATAAAGGGTCTAGGGCCAATGAAAAAGATCTGACTTGTAATGGCAACCAAAATCTGTAACGTTACTGATTGACCTAGTCATAATGATCAGATCAGCAGCTAACAAGATGCAGAACAAATTTTCACTGTCAAAACATGACAAGAAGGATGGAAAACACCATCCAGCATGCAACTTCCTTGCAAGAACAAAGATTGAAAATTTATACCTTTTTTTATCATAATTCTTTGGATACAATTTTACAAGATAGCAACTGTGATAAGTGTTCTTTTTATCTTGTTGTAAGTATATGTCAGCCTAGCTATGGTTTCTTCTATTTTTTTTTCTACTTTTTTCTTTTTCTTTCTTTTTTTCCCATTAGGCAGCCTATATCTGTTTATGCTTTGTCTTAATTCTTGTGTTTGGAATAAGGAACTTTTTCCTCTATTGCATTAATTAAATACCAAGTTGTCATTGCTAATAAAAAATGTTCTTGATGTCTGCATCCACATCAGCATTGTTCCTATTAAACCCACAAACAAGATCATGGAAAAGAAGACTATCATCATCAATTGAAAAGCCACAGTTAGAGGTTGGCTATCCCTTATTAGTCATTCCATGGACATAAAATACAGCCTCTTAACAAAAATCAAAGAAACAAACTTGTACTAGTGCTGAACTTGAATACAAGCTATTAACAATTGGACTTTTTTTGATGGATTACATTAACTTTTATTCAAATAGAAAATCTATACAGAGATGGCTCGATTTTTACAAGAATTAGGCTAGCAACAGCTACCCAACCCAAATTGCAATTGACATCCTCTTCAATGTTACTTCCCAATACAAAGTTTCCCCATTAACTACTTGCCTTGCAAGAAAGTCAGTTACATCTTGTAAATTGAAGGAGGCTCAAGGAACTTGGCAGGAGTAGATTCACTGTGAGAAAAACTAGACAGCTGGCTAGAGAGCTGGGTGTTATTGCAATTGATTGAAGAAAGTTTATTTATTTTTTTGTCAATGAGGAATATATTAATTCAAAAGATCAAAACAATACAACCATCCCTAGGAAAGGCACGAGCTGCATCCTCTCCAAAACAGAAGTGCTCTCTATTTACCCCTTGTTTGGCTAGACAATCAGCGAAGGCATTGCGGAAAGTTTATTACAAAGATGAAAAATCCGAAGAACAATACCCAAGCCTACCCAGATTTGATAGTGGGCAAGATAAGATCAGCATAACTTCTACCAGAGGAGGCAAACCACAACGAATAGAAAACAGTGAAAGGAAAATAAACTATACTGGGAGTAGGAGGGAATCCCCAATACAACTCAGCTTTCTCTTTGCCTCTCCTAGCCAGGCCATCTGTCAAAGATTCTGTGACCTATAGTTGTCATGTGCACCTCACCTAAATGCCTTTCGAGGCAAACCACAACAAATAGAAAGCAGTGAAAGGAAAATAACTGGGAGTAGGAGGGAATCCCCAATACAACTCATCTTTCTCTTTGCCTCCCCTAGCCAGGCCATCTGCCAAAGATTCTGTGACCTATAGTTGTCAAGATGCCACCTAGGCAACTAGTCATCCTTGGCTGCGCACCTCACCTAAATGCCTTTGGAGCAACAAGGTACCAGTCTAGGCAATTAGGCATCTGCCTAGACGACAAAAATGACAAGGTGGGGCCTTATGTCATTCATATTCATATTGCCATATCTTACTAATATTTGTGTTAATACATTCTATTTATACTATATATATCATTTATACTTTGTTTTAAAGTTTTACTATTGAAATTTAGACCAAAGGGTTTTGGGAAGAGAAAAGAAAGAATAAAAGTGTAAAGAAGTTTCTTTTTTGTGTTTTTTCTATTATCTCTCTCTCTCTCTCACACACACACACACATCGAATAAAAAAGTAGTTTCACCCTTGTTCTTTTTCTCTTTTACTTTCTATCTTAAAATTTTTGTCATATAAGATTATAACCTTCTTTACTTGCTAATTGATATGAAATTGTAAATAGTATATTTAAAATTTTTTTATCTCTTAGGTATGATGATTTGCCATGTTTTGAAAGGAATTTAATATTCTTAAATTCTTTTTTAATGAATTTTAATGTTCTTAGATTCTTAATAAAGTGAATTGCTATTCTTTCAATTAATATGCATGCTGAATGGTATTATAAGGGACCTTGCCAAAATTTAGTTTTTTTTTTTTATTTTATAAAATTCTTGTTGCCTTGGTGCCCGCCTACACCTAGGTGACTAGGTGCCCCACTGTTGCTTAGAATTGCTTTGACGCCTTGACAACTGACTGCTCTGGGTTCATCTTAGCAATATGTTCACCCTGGATGACAGGGATCTTATCTTTCTATTATGTTGCCAAATACTACAAGAACAAGTTGATGATGGTAGAACTCAAGACATGACTATGGAGTTGATCTTATGTTAGTTTCAGAATGCATTTTCCTTATGCAGCATGTTTCGAAGTAACATGATTGAAAAGAGAGTAGAAGATGTCTGTCCACTTGGCTGGCTATACTGTGACCCTGCCATTCCTATTAGTTTAGATGCAGTGATCTTTTCTATTGATTGTGTAATTTATAGTAATCATTAATTAGCATCCAATTGATGCAGTTGCTCTCACTTGTATTCTCTTGGATGTCATTATGTATCACTTATGTTTATTTCTACAAGAAAGATGTAAGCTTGATACTCTTGGAATGGACTTTAGTGGGAGAGAATAACATCTTGGATCTTGTTATTTGAGATTTGAAATTTTCATATTTTAATGCTTAATGAGACCTTTGCGCATATTCTGTGTGATCTCAGTTGTTTTCTTTGGACCACAGGTAAATGAACCTCGCTTAATTGAAGGTTTAGAGCAGTCATGGGAGGTGCTTGCTGAACCAATACAGACTGTAAGCATCTCATACTGTCCTTGTTTTTGTAAAATTTACTTAACACCTGGTCATCTATAACCAGGTACCATTTTTTATCCATTTAAATATGATGGGATGCATTGGCTTTTTCATGTGTGACTTTTTATTGTTTCCTTGGTTACTATTTCCATAATAATAGTAGTTAACAAGCATGTCAGTATTACAACCAACAGTTGTCCAATAAATACTGGTACGCATTTCAGTTTTAGTAGAGGTATATGTTTCAGTTACTACCCATATAGTTGGGATGAGGCATGGGTGATGATGATGATGATATTTTTCAGTTACTACTTAAAAAACAGAGGATTCAACATATACCCAAAACCCAGGTTGGTTCTGACTTTCTGAGCTTTATCTTACTAACATAGTTTTCATCCTTTTAATGGTCTAGAAGGTAACTCTTATAATTGTTGGCCAACATTTTTATAGACCAAAAAGTATTGTTCACCATCTGCATGAATGTGAACGTCTATTTTTTGGTCTATAAGATATAGTTGCTAGAAGCCTAGAACCTATTGAATTTTAGAACATACTGCTCATGTATCCATGTTTTTGCACATTTAGGGATGATGTCTTTCACTATTCATCATGCAGACCTATAGACTAGAATCATACTTTAAGAAACATTGTTGTCACATAAATTTCTCAACTTTTGGATCACTGTGACTTGAGCGCATATCAAACCAGCCTCCTTTTTTTCCTTGTGTGTTTTTTGTTCAGTGTTTATGTTAGAAACTCATTCTCAAATATACCATGATTTTTCTCTCATTTTCTAGGTGATGCGAAGATATGTCATCCCAGAACCTTATGAGAAACTGAAGGAACTAACCCGAGGAAGGGCAGTAACCAAAGAGAGCATACAAAAATTTATTGAAGGCTTGGAATTGCCAAAGGAAGCAAAGACCAATCTTCTGAAACTAACTCCACCAACTTACATTGGAGCAGCAATTGATTTGGCAGAAGGTCTAGACACAGCTATAAATTTTGTAAATTGGAGCCAGGTGCTATAGATTGGCAGTTCATTCTGTTGGCAGGCATTGTTGGCTAGATTGCCCGTGTATGTAGTACTCGGGAATTTCTATCTGCTGTTGTGGGAATCAACAGACATGCTTTGGAAAGATGTGAATTTTCCTGGTTGAAGAGAGAATGACTGGGATGTCACACCCATGATAATGTATTCTGGGTTACTGATGACTAACGTGGTAATTTTTGCCTTTCCTATCTTTTGGTTATTTTCTTAAGTTGAAGAAAGACTTCTGAGTATTCAATTCAGAATATAAGGGCAGAAAAAAGAAATATATCCCACTTTTCTCTCGTATTCTCTCGTATCTAACTGAAAAACAAATTTTCACTCAACTATATTGTTGGAACACTTGAATTTGATTTTGACCTACACCCTTTTAGTTTAAAACTATTATACTTGCAAAAATCTTTAGATCCGAATTGATTAAAGGAATGTATTGTTTGAGCCTTGGGGGCTTAAATTCGGATCCCTCCCTTGAGAGGTAGTTGGAGAGTTTTCATTTGCTAGCCCCTCATCTGTACTGCGTATTAAGCTCATCTGTGCTTGTTTGTGACTTTGTGTGCGCATGGGGGATTGGGTGGGTTAGGGGGTTTGTTTATGTACTTAGAGCTGTCAACGGGCTGGGTCTATGAGTTCACATCTCCGCCCCATAGGGAGCTGCCCCACAGCACACCCCCGCCATGTACTGGGACCATCTCCCGATGATAGTACCAGTCCTGATGATGCTATCATTGGGAGATGTTCCCAATACACGGCGGATATTTGTTGTGGGGCGGAGATGTGATCTCTGGGTTCTATCCGATAGATCCAAATCCATTGTCCTGATTGCATTAGTTCTGGTTCTATGGTTTTGTTGGGTTGAGACTGTTCTTGTGGATTAAGACCATAATTGATAATATATAAAAGTCTCCTTATTTTTGTTATGTTTTATGTTTCATGTATAAAAGTATAAAATACGTAGAATATATAACATAATTTTGGTTAAAACACTTATTTTATCAACATATAAGCAGTTGATTTCCTGTGGGAGTTAGCTTCTTGATATGATTGATCTCTCTTATGATATAGTCCCACGTCAGCAGCCCTCTCTTTCTCCCATTTTCCCTTCTCTCTTCTCTCCTTAAACCTCTATCATTTCTCCCTTATCCCGTTTAGCCCTTCCATGTAGGGGGTGCAAATGGATCAAATTATGATTTAATCCGATTCAAGATTCAATCATATTTGATCAAATTCAGATCTTCAGATCGGATTTGGATCACCCCTATCCGATCCAATGTGTTAATATATATATATGTGCTATTTATTTATTTATAAATATATTATTTATATTGCATTTTTATAAAAAGCATGTATATGTATGATGAAAATAATTAAAAAATGCTTGCATTTTTTGCTTTTTTTTTAATTGGTATATTTTAATTTTCTTCTAATAATTTATTAATTTTTAAAGAAACAAGTTGGATAAAATCAAATCCGAAGATCTGATAGGATTCGAATTCAGATCAAGTCCTATCAGATCCGATTGGATTTTCGGATCGGACATGAACAATGTCGGGTCAGATTCGAATCCAATCTGATTCATTTGCATCCCTATTCCCATGTAGCCACGTGGTAGCCCTCCCTTCTACACTAGAGTGCCATTCCAAATCTCTCCCACCTAAAATTCTTCATAAAACACCTTTTAATCTATATTGTCACGTGGCAGCCCTCTCTTTTTCACTAGAGTTCCACACACTCTCTCTCTCTCTCTCTCTCTTGTTACCAATTGACTCAACCCCTCCTAAAATTTCTCCTAAACAATCTCTCACATCTAAAATTCCTCCTAAAACACCTCTTAATCTGTATTATAAACCATCTAAAAGCCAAAAACGTGGGTAAATTAATTAATTAAATTAATTTGGGTAGTTAAATTAATTTGTGAAATATTTTTATACTTTCAATAATTACAGATACTAATGAATATTATTTAATAAATGTCAACACCCAAACTATAATTTTTCGTAATTTTGGTAAATTGAAAATTTTAATTATTAAGAATTACTTGCTGAAAATTACTGATTTTGATAATTTAATTTCAGAATTTTTTGAAAATTAATTATTGAAATCAATAATTACTAAAAAATTAATAATTAATTAAAATATTAATAAATACAAATTTAATAATTGAAAATTACCAGTAATATTTAGCAATAAGTAGTTATTGATATTTTCAGTAATTTTGGTCAATTTATTAATATTTAATGATATTATTAAATAATAATTAAAAATTTTAGTAATTTTTTAGTGGAGAATTAATTTCAACAAATATAATTTTTTTTTTATATTTTCAGTAATTTTGATATTTACTATAATTTTTAGCAATAATTAGTGATTTTTTTAATTTAGCGAAACTTAAATTATAAAACTTCCAATTTTTTAAATAAATAATTGGAAAATTTTAATAATTTCCATAAGTATTGGATACTAATTTTATTATTACCATAATCAATGGAACTATATTTATGGGTTTAGGGGCGTTATAGGTTTAGGGGATGAGCTCCAGGGTAGGAATGGCAATGGGTGGGTTCAGGGCAAGGATCATACTCTCCATCCCGATCTCGAGTTTTTAATTAATCCATATCAAAAATTTTAGCCTACATTCCCGGTCCTTGTCAGAGAGGGCTTCCCCATCGGGGACATGAATTCCAGAACTTTTTTAATTAAATGTTTGTTTTTAGAAAGGTATTTATTTAAAATAAAGGAAACTTAAAAATGCAAATAATATTTTAAATATATTTTGATAAATAATGTTATAAATATCATAAATAATATGATATATATACACATATATTTAATATATATAATTAGGGTTGGGGTGGGGTGTGGACTTCACTCCCTGTCCCCAATCAAATATTCCTATTAATGCTATGCCCACCCTATCCCCGCTAAAGCAATCTTCATCCCATCCCCGCTTGATCGGGGAGGCTAGGTACCTGGCGAGGATGAAGAAAATTGTCATCCCTACCCTCGGGTTGTGTAGCTCCATAGAACAATAAGTTTTTTAGTCCAATCCTGTGCATCGCATGAGGGCCTGCTAGTGTGTGTATATATGTATGTATGTGTGTATAAGTTTTAAACCGTTATTATCATAAGCAATTATAAATGTCAAGTATAATCTGATCTAATATGATATTAATAATTGGTTTGGTTTTGAGC
The DNA here is from genome assembly GCF_056320005.1 of Nelumbo lutea. Classification (NCBI taxonomy): domain Eukaryota; kingdom Viridiplantae; phylum Streptophyta; class Magnoliopsida; order Proteales; family Nelumbonaceae; genus Nelumbo; species Nelumbo lutea. The sequence continues at coordinate 17,132,682 of NC_142685.1, read as the reverse complement.
CTATCTTATAAAATCGATTAAGATAGGCCCATTGATAGCTCCATATGTTATTGGAATTGGGATTTACTCCTGGAACAAGCTTCAAATCTACATCAAGGTACGTCCCATTGTTTATTGGTAACATCTTCCCATGAATAATAATACAAGAATGAGAGATGTTCTTTTGATTTTTGGCTTGAATGTGTTATAAGGTTGGTGTGAAGAGCACTATATGAGGAGCACATTTGGACTCATGTTGTTCATTGCGATTATCAACTTTACTTAGCCGGGTTATACACACTTGATCAAAACTTGACCGGTTTGTTAATTGGGCTGATGTTAGCTTGAACCAAGGGAACAAAGGCTAGTCCTGGTTGACCATGAAATGGCCGCAACTGGCGATTTTTTGTTTGTGCAGGTCTAGGGATTTGTCTTTTTATGGAATGAGAAAAGAGTCATAAGTACGAGTGGCAATTAGCCGAGTTCGAGCCTATTAGAGTTCGGCTCGTCAGGCTCACGAGCCGGCTTGAATATATATATAATAAAAATATTATAAATTTAATTTTTTAAATATTAAATAAAAAATTAGATATATAATTTTTTATTTTTATAATTATTTTTTTCTTAAAATCAAACTCAAACCAAGCCCTAATTCGAACTCGAGCTCGTAGAATAGTCTCGAGCCGTGCTCGAGCCTGTTATTTTTCGGCTCGGCTCGGCTCGAACCCACCCCTACTCGTAGGCCAAGGCGGGAAAGAACGACAACGCCAGGGCATTTTAGGTAATTTACCCAAAACCAGTAAGGCACGTATAATAATGATTTTCTTTCCTTTCCTTTTTTATTATCCAGCACCAGCAGACGCCTTCCGCCACTTCACCAATGACCAAACTTCCGACTACTCTTGTTTTCTGAGTTTGGCGGTTGGTTCTGCGCAAGACGATGAGTCTTCGGCTTTCTTTCGATCAATCAGTTCTTCTTCGTTCGTTGAACTTCCAAAGCCCTAACAGAGGCCGGGAGCAGTTTAGGAATGGTCTGTTATCTTCGCGTTTATTGGAAAAGGGAGAATGCTTCAAAGTTTTTGGTTCTCGGAGTTCTCCGATCACTCCGCTTCGAGGAGATGCGCCTGCCCTTCGCTTGCTTTCAACGCGAGCTCGGGTTTCTCCGAACGATGCTCAGTCATTTCCAAGTGGTTCTATCTTCGATGAGAATGAATTGCAAGCGCCGAGTTTCTTCGAGTTCATCACTTCGGAAAGAGTTAAGGTTGTTTTTATGCTTGGATTAGCTTTGGCTCTCTGTAATGCGGATCGAGTTGTAATGTCAGTCGCTATTGTTCCATTATCGCTGGCTCATGGTTGGAGCAGGTCATTTGGTGGCGTTGTTCAAGTAATTTGACTTTCTTTTTTGGCTTATAAATTTCTTTGTTGTTACTTAAATCGTGCAAGGTTTTGTTGGTTCTCAAATTTTGTTTTAGATGAAAAACTTATACCAAATGGAATTGTTTTTTCTTTTAATGTTTTTGTGACATCTTCTTTTCTACCAAGTATTTTGATATACTTAGGGCGAACTAAGTTTACTGTTGCTATAACAAATACTTACTTATTTGTTTTACTAAGATGTTGGCAAGTTACTAATAAAAAATATCTACTTATTTGTTTATTATTTTTTGTAATTAGCAAAGTCATAAAGAAGTAATTCGAAAATGAGTACCAGAAGTAATAAATTGTATTTATGGATTCAATATTCACTTCTGATATATTAATTACCGGCTGCACCTATTTCTTATATCTCATAATATATAATATATGAATAAAAAATGCTTAAAAGATTGGACAAGCGATTTGTATACAAATTTTAATCCAGTTATTCCAAAATATGGACCTAAACGAGCTCAGGTGTGCATGAGCTATTAGCTTGAGCCAAGCCCGGGCATAGACTTTAGTTTAGGAGCCTGAATCTTGCTGGGCAAAGCTCAGCACGGCTCTTGCCAATTCTAGATATGAATTGTGAATGTTATGATGGGAAACATCTTCTGCTTAAAGCAGTCTTTTATCACTATGGCTTTCCACTTTTGCAGTCTCTTGGTGCTAATGCACGTTTCTTCTTGGGAATTGTCTTTTCCTAGTCATATTTCTCTTTGGTAGCTAGTGCGACTAAATTAAGCAAAAATTGTATGACATATTGACCATTGAAAGGGTTTCTGGATGCATGTAAGGATAGACAGCCACCTTACAAGGCTAGCCAAATTGGTATATGTTGATCAAGCTCCATGGGAATAGGTTGAGCATAGTTTCCAAAGTTGTGCTTGCAAATTCATTGGTTACTAATGAACTAGTAGCCAATGTGTGTCATGTTTAACACTTCCATAGTTGCACGTTGGCTTTTCCCTGATTCTTTACCAATTACTAATCGCAGTCATCTTTTCTCTGGGGATACCTAATGTCACCCATAGCTGGAGGGGCACTGGTGGATTATTATGGTGGCAAGGTAGTTATGGCATGTGGTGTAACTTTATGGTCTCTAGCTACCTTTTTAACTCCTTGGGCTGCAGAAACTTCCCTATGGGCCTTACTTGCCACACGAGTTCTACTTGGCATTGCAGAAGGTGTGGCACTTCCTAGTATGAACAATATGATTTCAAGGTATTGAAATATTTTTAACTCCATCTGATAAAAAATGTTTAGAACTCCCAGTTGAATTTTTAGCAATATAGTCACAGTCCTTGTTATTTTTAGATTTGTGATAGTTTGCTTCAAAAACCTGACCTCTGTTATATTGAATTAAAAAGTTGCCTAGAATTAGATTTTAGAGCTGTTTGAACTGACTTTTCTTTCAGGTGGTTTCCTTTAACAGAACGAGCCCAAGCTGTTGGACTTGCAATGGCTGGATTCCAGCTGGGAAATGTGATTGGACTGACACTTTCTCCCATCCTCATGTCAAAAGGAGGTGTATTTGGCCCTTTTGTGATTTTTGGATTATCTGGGTTTCTTTGGGTTTTAGTATGGATATCTGCAACATCAAGCACACCTGATCACCACCCTCAAATATCAAAATTTGAATTAGAGTACATACTGAATACGAGTAAAAAATCTTCAATGCCTTCCACAGTGAAGAATTCAAAGACATTCAAACTGATTCCCCCTTTCAAGCGCATACTTTCAAAGATGCCCACATGGGCCCTCATATCTGCAAATGTGATGCACAGCTGGGTAATGCTTATGCATCTTATTATTACTCATAGAGAAGCCAAGTTATTATTTACTTATTTGTGTTTATTTATCTATTTATGTCTAATTCTGTAATTGCTTTGATTCCACACATACAGGGATACTTTGTTATGCTTTCATGGATGCCCATTTACTTTAACACAGTAAGGGTTCAATGTTTCCATCAACTATGATATTTGATGGGTGCAGAGGATGCATGGCTGTAAAGAGAACTAATATTAATTCCCTGAAACAGATTTATCGAGTAGACCTCAGACAAGCTGCATGGTTTAGTGCTGTTCCATGGGTTATGATGGCAGTTCTGGGATACTTTTCTGGTGTCTGGTCGGATATGCTGATTCAGAATGGTAAAAGTGTCACTTTTACACGCAAAGTAATGCAGGTATCTCATCTATCTACTATATTGTTATTTGTGAGGATTAGACAAAATATGATATCTATTAAGTGTGGACAAATTACTAATAACTACATGGTTCTGCTATCTAAGGCCTTGTTTGGTGCGTCTTTCCGCGTGGTCTTTTTCCGTTTGGTGCGTAACAGATCTAGCCGCCAAACTCGGTGCGCTGAAAAGACGCAAGAAGTCCATTTTGGGCTGATTTTGGGAAGCTCCAAATGGAGCTTTTCATGTCTTTCTCGCTTTATTCTCGTACAGAAAGACACACAGTAGCCAAACTAGCTTCGGGCTGCTCATATCTTTATTCAAAAGCTCAATGTATGTTTTAACTGTCAGAGCTACCAGAAGATCTTCCCAAAAAGACGTGCCAAACGGCCTCTAATTTGGGGGCAAAATGCACTCCCTAGGGATTATGGGCAAAAGTTGTGAAATGTTTATATTTAAGCTTCTCCATGAGTCAAGTATTTTTTGTATGTTGTAATGCACTGTCTATAATCATAGATCTTTGGAGGAAAATAGGAGTACGAATCCATTTATGAATTTAAAACATCCTTTTGAAAGGATGGTAGGGGTTTCTTTGTGGAGATATAATGGATGCTCCAGGCTTTTAGGGGTTTTGTGTTCTCTGATTGAGAAGCCAGTCTGTTTCGGGTGCGTCAAGGAATCTGGTAGGGGATTCAGTGTAGAAGGTCTTTTCCTTGTTTTGCTTGGTTGGCTTGGTTTAGTTGCGTAAAGAGGATGTTTTGTAAGGGATGGGGTGGGTATTGTTGGTTTTAGTTCAGCTTTGTGACATCTTATCACCTAAGACAGTTTCTTCTTCCTTTCTTTTTGTTTAATGAGATTTTCTTTTACTATAATTAAGTCTTCCTTTTCAAAGAGTAGACTTCTCATAAATTGTCTTTGCAGCTCTATTGTCTGACAATATTTATTTTCACGACATGGAATCATCATGGTTTCTTATTATTTTTCTCAATTTGTTATTCTCATCTTTCTTTCATTCTCCTATGTACATTGAATGTTTGGCAGGATGATATGAAGAATGATTTAAGACCATGTCATCTGTTTGTCCTTTCAATTTCTTCATAGCTTTCTGGATGTGTCTATTTCTTGATTGATAACCGAATCAAAGATTTTGTTAATAGACCAGAAAAAGGGTAAATCAAATTACATAACAGGCCAAAACTTATTGCAGCAGATGGACCACCATACCATTTCCCTGTTAGTCCCATGTCTGACCAATTCATGATTCATCTTCCGCCAAGTTAACAGGTTTGGGACCCACAAAAAAGAGGAATTCAGCTTGGAGGTTAAGAATAACTATCTTCTCTAATGTGATCTCCAAGGAGCACTCTTCACTCAGCCTTCTTATTATTACTTAGTTTCCTCCCTCCACCAAAGAAAGGCACTTAAAAGATCTAGCAAATTTTAATCCTACTAGTTAAAGAGAGAATCTCTACCCTGCTGAAGTTCCTCTAACTATAGGCCCTGAGTAGACCAAAGCAGTGGTCCTTTAATGATTTTTGAGTTCATCTCCACCCTGGATGAGTCTAGGTTGCACACGAGTTTTCTTCACATTAGCTGCTTTCAAACATCTTCACATCATCCTTCCCCTTCTTGTACAAGGAAGGAAGAAAAAATTGGCATGACGTCATAAATGAGTATCTGTATCTTCTGATAGCAACCAAGAAAAACTAAAGTAGGAAAAGGAATGCTGACAAATGCCTGTGACACTTGGACAGGGGATTAGTAGATGATAATAGACTCACTACTAAGTTGCTGTACACACTGCTCTACATGCAATCTGTGTGACAGGTATACATTGTTTATTTGCAAAGACCCTTATGTTGGAGACAAGTGGAATTTCATGAGTTATGGACTCCTATCACACACTGATTGCAGGTACGGTTGTCTGTGGCAACCGTGTGTAGCAGATCCAGACTTAAGCAAGGGTAGAACATATGAGACGAATGAGATCAAGATGGTCTCCTCTGTAGAACATTTGTTGTTTTTTTTCTTATGCACCACCTTTCAACAAAAAACTCTAGTTTTAGGAGGAATTAGTCTTACCCAAATTTCTTTTGCCAAAAAGGCCATAGGAAACAGGAGAGATGGCTCTGCAAAAAGAAAGGGTAAGAGAATTCTGCATGTGTCCATTCAATCATGAATTTTTATTAACATGCTTAATGTATTCGCATGGAATTAATAATAACATTGTAAAATGTCCCTCCCATGCAGTCAATTGGTTTTGTTGGTCCTGGTATTGCTCTACTGGGTCTTAATACTGCGAAAAATCCGACTATTGCAACTGCTTGGCTTACAATAGCTGTTGGCTTGAAATCTTTCAGCCATTCTGGTTTCCTTGTAAACCTTCAGGTTGGTATTGTTGAAGAATTGATGGTTGAAGTAAGAGGATGTCGTGCTTTTTTCCCCCTTCCCCCCTAATCTTTTGCCTGTCTTTTATGACCATGACCAGGAGATTGCTCCACAGTATGCGGGTGTTCTACATGGTATTATCGAACTTCTTTTTCTATTTTTTCATTATTTATTTTGGTGATATATTTCAATCCTTTTTGGTTCTTTAATCTATAGGGTTTGGTTCTATGTACCCATTGCTTAAGTCACAAACATGTATGCACGTGGCATGAAAAGATTTTTCAGAAAGAGAACCAAAGATCCTTTCAAATTCCTGGTGCATCGGGAATTTTGTTGTCACTTGATGGCTATCATCAAGGGAGATCTTTTAGGCAAAAAAATTAGCCGGATAATATGGTATATCAGTTGTCACTGAAAAAGACCTTGGCTATAAACAGTAATACTAATCACTCATAATCTGTATATTCCCACTGTATAGCCCCTTGATAAACATGGCTGATGTATTTTTTATTCAGAAATGTTATACAACATCTTATTCAGAAATGTTCAGCCATTGGTAGCCAATCCTTCTGGTTCTTGGATTTCCTCTTTGGGAAATAAGTAATCTTTGTTTGAGATGCTGTTTACGTGGAGAGTCTGGGGACTGATGCTTGAATGGATGTTATAAACTGGGAAAAACTCCATAGAAAGTTGGACTTTGGTGGTAGTAATTCTGTGAACTATGTGAATGACCACTTGACTGATTTAGAGGTTCCTCTATCTGATGGATGATCTAGATTGGTTACAGGATTCATTCATGTGTCAGAAACAGGTTGGACAGGGGGGTGGGGGAGGGGTAGATCGGAGATGCTTGCAACAAATGACTACATGGTAGACAAGGCATCTGTTAAGGTCATTATTCAATGTTGATCCCAGCTATTTGGTGTAGAGTGTAGACTGGATAATGATCTAGCAAGTGATTAGCTGTTTCAATTTCTCTTTTGGCATAGAATGCATGTATTGTTGGTCATACTATGTTAATTTCTCTAGAAATCAGTTGATCCATGGACAAGTGGAGGAAAAATCCAAACTGATTAAAAAAAGCAGAGGAAAACTCCAAATCTGATCAATAACCAAAATAAGAATAGGTAGTCATGCAAAGAGAAATACATGGTCATGTCATATGCAACTTACACAGGCAGAAAAAAATAATCTATATGTGAAGAGAGAAAACAAATACAATGCTGGTCAAATCCCTCTTGAACACAGGTACATAACAGGCTTGATCCCTTAAAATTACCCAGAATATTCAAATGAATAAGCAAGTTATGAATACGAAATTTATTGTTGAATTTTGAAATCTATTAGGGAAGAAGTTGACGGTTCATTTAAAATGAAATCTATTGCAATGTTTACTTTCTTGGTATCAGGAATGTCAAATACTGCTGGAACATTGGCTGCTATCATTGGAACAGTTGGAGCTGGTTTCTTTGTTGAGCTATTTGGTTCTTTCCGTGGATTTTTAATGTTCACAGCATTCCTTTATTTCTTCAGTGCTCTCTTTTGGGATATCTTTTCTACTGGAAATCGAGTTAATTTTGATGAAACTGGTAAGTGGTACCTCTACTGACTGCCGAACCCTAGTACTTTGTAGCAAGATAAACTGTACATGTTTCGTGGGGGGTCCCTGGAATTAATTGATGATAGCTGGCTCCTTTGAGGTGGATGCGTCATCCCTGACTCAACTAGGAAAATACTTCTGAAGTTGAATTTTAAGGATAAAAAAGATGATCACGTGGCAAAGCTCTCTTAAATCTTCCCTGTTTGATGAAGTATAGAAATTTTAAGCAGAATCTGAGTTCTTTATTATCCTATAAAGTTCACATTCACAAATATAAAAACATAAGAAAAAGAGAGAAGGTTAGCAGATTATACTGCATATTGAAATTGAAACAAATACCTTGCATATTGTTATCTATATTAGATATTATCATATGGTAGAAAGGTCACTTGGCTTATTGTCCAAGTCAATCTACCCTATTTATGAAACCAGTTACTGTGCCATAGTGTATAAAATGTCATATTGCTTAAGTCACAATTTCCCGTGTTATCAGTTGTCACTGAACAAGCATCTCGCTTTGCACTTGAGAGGTTTTAACTCTTAACTTTTCTCTCAAGTTTCAAGCGAAGTTCACTAAGACATATTTGCATAACAGTTTCCTGAAGCAGATTATGTGGATAACCTTTGCACAGTATTAACTGAATGGAACTGTACATACTGGCGACTTCTCAATAAAAGTTTTCTACAAGAAAAGGTCAAAGTACTGAGGAAGGTATGGGAATGCTTACGTGATACAATTACCCGACTTGAACAGATGTACTCAGCTGAATCCAAGCAGCAGCACTCATATGCATTGGAGGATAAAAGAATGCCGTTTGGTTTTCAGGAGTTTATCATGTTGATTACTGTTAGTCCTTTTTCCCTTGTTTTCTTTTTGGACAACTGTTACGGTTGGAGTATGAAACCAATGAGGATTTCATCCATATGTACTGTATATAAAGGGAAGAATTGCAGCTTTTCCTGACATCTCTTCTATTTTTGGCTATATAGTTGACCTACTTTCAAATGCATACCAAATATAGCACAGCTTGAAGAGACAGGTATAAGACAGCAAAGAAAGAGTTGAAGTAACCTTTTATCCAAATCATAGAAGAATAACCACGTTATGTTGCTTTGGATTTCCAACTCCTGGCATGTTGTCTACAAGCCACTTTCTGCCCTCTCTTTAAAAATGTATAGCAATCTCTTGGAACTAGATGTTACAGTGTTGGAAAATCATCAACTGGACTGAAGAACCCCCTAAGCTAAGATGTGTTTCTCAAGACCATAGCAAGGCCACTGAACCGCTGGTAAGAGAATGGCTTTTCAGGCTTCACAATATGATGCGTTGTTTTATATGTGATACTAGATAAGCTGCTGCATGTATACATGGTGCATATCATCTTTTTTTTTTTTTTTTTTTTTGAGGAAGGTCAAGGTGTATATGGTCATCTGACCATGTCATCCAAATTGTCAGCCTCCTGTCTAAGGTTTTATTAGCAACTGCCAAAACCTAGGTCACACTCGGTAGCACATGAACTGACCTATGAGTTCTGAAATTTTTGCTTTTCAGAGGTTAGCAGGAAAAAAAAATATAATTCAGAGGTCAAGGATAATCCTGTGGGAGTACAAGGTTTAATCTTTGTAAGTCTATGACTGTGTTAACCTTTGGTTGGCTTTTCTTTGCTGCAGGCAGTGTGTTAATTATTAAGTATTAACAAATCTCAACGCTATTATCCGGGTATGAGGTGATCATTAAACTGGGTTAGGTTCTGTTTATAACTCTAATAGTCGTGGCCACCAAATTGTCCACGTCTCAACTATAGAATGTGTTGTTTAGCCCTTGGATCTCAGTATTTGGCCATCTTGGCATCCTCTTCCTGCCTTGTGGCTCAGCCGCTTTGGGTAGGTAGGTGAAGCAGGCGGAACGGAAGATTGGATGTTGGTATTCTTGATGCTGACGTTTTCCTAACCACTCAGCCCTCTTACCCAACTTTCCCCATCTGAATGTTTCAGTTCTCAGCCTGTGGAGTATAGTATTACCGTATTACGCCTGAATCTTTGGAATTGGAGTATTTCCCGTAGAATTCGAATTTCACTCCTCACAGCACGTTGCAGCCGTGCATTGGTTACATCTCCCCGTGAATAATAAATTACGAGTAAGGAGATGTTCCAGATATGCGGTTCCAAATGCTGTGTCGTTCATGGGCACTGAGATAAAAGATTATAATCCAGTAGGCATTGTGGGAGCCTGGGAGGATTGTAAACCTGCTGTTTTCTAGTAATTCTCCTTGAGAATTTATCTTTTTTTTTTCCCTTGTAATTAAAAAGTTGATGATATCATTTTATGAGTTATTGTGGAATCGTTGGTGCCTGAGAGCATATCAGCCACGTGGTGCCACGTATGAATATGTTTGTTATTCTTTTTATAAATGACTTAAACCCCTCCTATGGATTTTGACAGCTGTTTTAACTTTCCTTGAAATTTGACCTCTCCAAAAATCTCCCTAAGGGATTAAATTATACAAACTGATCGTTTTCATTAGTATGACCTTGTCGTATTAAAAAAAGGATAAAATGCAAAAAACTTCCCTGAAGTTTCTGACAATCATAAACCCTATAGTTTCATCACTATAGCAAAAACCTCTCTTGGATTTTTAAATAACTTGACAAAAACCTCCCTCTGTCAATGACCCAGAAAAACGGTAAACCGGTGCATCATTTTTTTGAAATACCCATTTTACCCTTTTATAAATTAGTTTGTATATATTTTTATTGAAAAACCCTGTCGACCTGTTATCCTATCTCTGAACTCATATTTTTACTGAAATATCCTGTTGACCTGTTGTCCTCTTTTCCTCTCCTCTATCATCTTCTCCTATCCCTAAACTCCACCGTCTGGAGAGGAGGAACCGAGGAACTCAGCTCTTTCAATATATCATTCAAACACAAGACGGAAACCTGTTGAATGATATACCATGTTTTTACATAGCATTTTTCTTATAAAAAATCTTCAAGCCAGCAGCTGTTTGTGCTAATGGAATGATGTTTTCAACACAGAATTAATTAATGTTCATTGTTCATTGGCATTAGCCCCAGGATGATGTAAGATACTTATGGTGGGGAACAGGGTGGTATTGATCATCTGGCTGAGGTTCCTATAGCCAACCATCCACTATGGTATGGTTGGCCATCCACCAGTCAAGGAAGCTACCTTGTATCTATATCCTCTATGGTGTGAATGTGAGCGGTCTTCCTTTAGGTTTTGTTGGTTTTATTCAGCCAAGAGCAAGTAATTAGTCATTGTTATAATTTGTTTTTCACTCTGCTTCCTCTACCTTGTATCTATATCCCATTTTTCTTAGTGTATCTATTTTCTAAATCCTCTTGTCCCACAGTTCTTGTTATATTTGAAGTAGAATTGCTAAATTTGCATATATGTTAAGATGTTTTCCTTGGACCATGGCAATTATCATGGCATTCTGCTCTAACAAGCCCCTCAGGACAAGCACTATATTCTTCTAATTCCTGTTTTGTGCCCTGTGCAGAGATGCATAGACAACTGGTTTTAGTCCCAGAATTTTCTATACACAGGTTTCCAAACCATTCTTGAGTATAAATGTATCACTGTGAGTCATTTGTATTCACTTCTAGGAAGGCAATTATAAGGATTAAATGTTTCCCCTTCATCATTAATTAAGATAAGAATAAAGAGATGGCCAGACAAGCACCTGCACACTTCCTCTCTTTGGCAAAGATATTTTGCATAGTCTAATAGATCTCATTTGTTATCTTCAAGATACTTTACATATCCATGCCCATCTCTCTGATGTTAGGGTGGATTGCTGAATGAATTAGTATGCTGATTTCTCAATCAGCTATAAATTTGTCACTCAGTTGGCAGTTGATCTGTGAATAATTTATAGGGAATTTTTCAGAAACCAAATAAGAGGTATTATGATTTTATGAAATTCCATGGAGTAAATTGATGATAGCTGAATGCTTTATATTTCTTTACCTAGAATGTTAACTAGCTTCCAATACCAAAGAAAAGGGGCTAAAGAATGTTTTTCCTATCAATATTAATTCTTTTCCAGTTACGAATATCTGAGATAATTTTCAGTTCCATAAGTCCAACACTGCAATCTCTTAATATTCATTAAAGAATTGGCTGCTGTTTAAAGAGTTTCACCAGCCTAGGCATAGAAGCACCCCTATGAATAGTTTGAGCTTTGTGACCCTAGAAGGCAGAAATGGTAGCAATGAAAGTGTTAGGATCAGCTGAATGATGGGTGCACATACATGATTTTATTCTGAAAATGTTGAGATCAGGCCAGATGTCCTACTGAAGAGAACTCTAACTTTGGCATAATTTTGTTCTGTTTCTTTCTCCATTTCAGCTGCTAGAACATATTGAATTCTAAAACCGACTTGAAGCAAAATTTATATTGAATGCTACCATTAACGTGTACAACCCTGATAGATTCGAATTAGTGCATATTTGATTGCACTGCAACAATAATGGATATATCCATAACTTGCAAATATCATTAAAAGAATCATAAAGTTAGAAGGCATCACTCTTGGTTTTTAAACTCTGATAGATATCTAAATCTGATGGGCATCTCCATCTCTTATATAGGCACCCCTGTAAAGGCATCAGAATGTTAATATTTTCCTTGGAAGGTATCAGATAAGAAAACCGCTGTGAAGAACAGTTGCTGAAAACATGAGCTTCAAAATGGAAATATGAGAACACTTCTCAGTCAAGAATAACCTCCAGTGAAGAACAGTTGCTATTAAAACGGATGGAATATTCCAAGAATGGAATATACTGACCGTTGCAATAGATAGGGTTTAATGATGTTTTAGGGGTAATTTCATAAAGTTGATGTTTTCCATCTAGGTCATTGATGGAAGGGAGGTTTTTGTCGAGTTACTTAAAAATCTAGGAGAGATTTTTACTAAAGTAAAACTATAAAGGAGGTTTTTATGATTGCCAGAAACTTCAAGGTTTGATTTCATCCTATGAAACTATCAATTGAAAGAAATATAAATAATTAGAAAATATTCTCAAACAAAACCCCCTTTTATCCATTTCCTCCCTTTCTTTAACCAAATCTCATTATTTTTATTATTATCATGTCTAAATGAAAAATATAAGAAATCTCTTCTATTCAAACTGACGGAAGGGTAACTTTGTATGATTTCTTCAAGATGTGGAGGCAGTTATTTTGTAAAGGTCAAAATTCAGGGGTTGCTAAAGGAGTTGTTGGAAAACTACAAGTGAGTTTTAAGTAACTCACCTTGTTTTTGGTTGTTAAATGTTTGTGCATTAATATTAACACCAAAGACTGAGGAGAGGAGAAGAGTCCAAGTTCTAACTCCTAACACGACCAACTCCCTGTTTTTACCACCGTTTTCTAATCAATCCGCCACCAACCCCACACGCATATGAAACCCAAATCAAAATTTTCTTTCTTCACCTAAACTTCCGCACCAGAAACAATATAAACGCTAAGCAAAAACAATATAAATTCATCTAAACCTGCAACTACCCATTAAGGACAAGGGGACTCTCATCAGATCCATAAACAATTTCTTCGTTAATGGCGGTGGTAACGCCGACGAAATCTACGTCTCTGGTGCCTTATTCTTCCCGTTTATCCAACTCTCAACTAAATTTGGTCAGTTTTAGAAAAACCCATTTGAGATTTCGCTCTCAGTTGCACACAAGAGCCATCATCACATGGGAGAAATCCCAACATGGTAAGGAGAAGACAAGGAGAGCGGATCAGTGGCTGAGAAATGGAGAGGACAAGAAGGCGACAGGAGGAGGGCTTACGAGGTGCAGGGCGGAGGGAGTTGAGAGAGGATTCTTGGTGGGAGGAGGGTGCGAAGGTTGGCTTCTTGGCGTGCCGGAGAGGTTGAAGGTGGTCGTTCTTGTGGCGTTCGTTATGTGTCTCTGTAATGCAGACCGAGTTGTGATGTCTGTTGCTATCGTTCCTCTCGCGGCCAGACATGGTTGGAGCACCTCCTTCCTGGGTATCGTTCAGGTAACTACAAGCTTTTTGTCAGAAGTTTCTGTACTGCTTCTGTTTTTTTTTTTTGCTTTTCCTCTTTTTTGTCATTTCTCGTTTTTTTTTTTTCGTGTTTTTCTTGATGATTTTCAATCTTTTTATATTTTCCGTCGGCTATTTTTGCCTTTTTGGTGAACAAAACCAACAAATTAGTGTATACTTTCTCTCTTTTTTATTTATTTTCCATATGTAAAAATAACAAAGGCTCCGCTTGGGACAAAAATGCTGTAGCCCATTCTATAGTTAATATGGGGCTAGGCAGATCTTTTCTTCTATGGCACTCCACCAGATTGGGCTAAGGGATTTATTTCTTCGCCCTAGACAACGTTATAATAAGCAGCTAATTTAATTCTAATTTCTCTTTTGCCAAAATAAATATACAATAAAGGAAATTGGAAACTGTTTTAGTTTTGTATTCATCAATTCTAATTTGAAAGACTGAAATCCACTTTTTTTTTTTTTTTTTTTTACATTTACAAAGTCTGTATCCATTTTTTATGTATTGGTCTCATGTTTCTACTTGCAAATTTGGATTTAATTTTTACAGCCTTTTTTGCAGCCATGCATCTATACTTGTAATTTTTATTGATGGGAAGATATTTTCAATACATGGTTTCAAAGGGCTGTGAGGAATGAATTCGAATTCCCCACTCACAATGGGATTGCAAGAACTAATTCTACACTATACAAAGATGACATCCAGTCACACACTAAGAACATTTTCTCATGAATTTAACATCCCCAAATGTAAAGCCGAATGCCATATGCGTTGAGTTTTGCTTGGAAGGGCTCTAGCCTCTTTGCACTCTTCCCAAATGGAGCATTCAACGTTGAGTTTTGCTTGCAAGGGGTTCGGCATTTTTGCACTCTTTCCAAACGGAGTCAAAAAGAATGAAAATGATTATAGGGGTGTTTGGTTCTGTTTATGTTTATTTAGTAAACATTTTGTATTTGTGTGATTATAAAATTGAGAAAAGCAATTAATGAGAGCATTTATGATATATCGTACCATTAGGCACCACATCAGCAAAGTGACAATAAACACCTAACACCCTATTGCATCAATACATATAGATATAATTAATGTAAACAGAACCAAACACATACTATAAAAGACCATTATTGATTAATTGATTGTGTAACAGGCCGTTGAACCAATAATAGTGTTCCACATCAGTGATAAATTACAAAGGCACACATTGAGAGATTAAAAGATCATGGGCTTTATGCATTTTATAACTGGTGTGAAGCCTAATCATTGATTACACATGATACGGAATTCACATAATTCCAAATGGTCAGTTGATGGCCCCTGTTTGGCTTAAGGATGGTTGTATCGAATTCACATTTACACCCCACAAAGGTGCCCAAAAACGCCCCACAGCATATCCAATCATGTATGAAAACACCTCCCACTGACATGGTGAGATGTGCATTTGGAGCGTTGGTGGGTTCTCGGTTGTATTGTATTTATATGATTTTTCATTGAAATTATTTATTATCCGTCTATCGTTTTCATTGAAAATATAATTTTTCGTTCTTTATAACATCGTTCCAGTTTTTTTTCTGTAGAAGTGGAAACAGAGTCTGGGTTCTGAAAACGAAAAAAAGCTCTCTCTCTCTCTGTGCATAAGAAAGAGACAGAGTGCACTCCCTCGCCACCCTCAGTGAAATACAATACGAATACATCAGCGATGGAAAATCGCAGCAAATGTGTGAACTCGACAAGACCGTCTTTTTCGTTCTGAAAATTAAAATTGTCTTGAAAAGCTGAATTTTAAACCTAAATTGATTAGTGATTACGAAACCACGTTAATTGTACTTGTTTTATTTTGTAGGCACGTTAATTAGTTTAATTAGTAGTTTTTGCTCGTGGTCGTGGCACCGGCCCAAATTGCACCCTTGATGAAGTGCCCGTTTGGCACTTGGCAGCGTGTTTATTGTCAAGGTGGGCCCTACACGAAAAGCCTTTTTTGAGGGGTAGTAAGTCCCACACGAAAAGCCTGGAGGCTACATTTGGTGGACAGCTTGGAAAGTCCATTATGCTTTAATTTAGCCGAGACTTTTTAGGAAACTTGTTTTAATTTAGTAGCTTCACTCAACCAAAGCGGCTCAATAAAAAATGACCCCACCCAAATAGGCCATAAAGCAATACGTCTAGGATCTCGTGGTACATGGGATGGTTAGAACTTGGACGAGGCTCTGATTTTCAATCTACAAGCAAATAAGAGCCTAAAACCATGCAACCATTTAAGACTTTTTGCACAGTTGCACCTGGACGCATGGTTTTTGAACCGCTGTTGATCCGTAAGGTTGGACCATTTGACCGGGGATTCATTCAGGCAATCGGTTCTGTTTTACCTCAAACCTTTCTCTCTGATAAAAAACCGTTGAACTAGTTAATGATTGGTTGATTTGGGCAGTTGAACCATCGATCCATTCAATGCTTTTTTGGCCATTTTTATTTTTTTAGTTTTTGTTGTCTGAACAAGCTGTCTGTTTGACTGGGCGGTTGAACCATCAACCAGAAACCGGTGGCTAGAATGGTTTCGTTTTCGGGCTATTTTTTAAAACCATGCTTAAACGGCATGTTTTGAGGATTTTTTTTATTCATTGGTTTTGGTAACTTTTTTTTTAATGCATTGGCCTATTGGGTATCTACCTTTCCAAATGCTGATAAACAATTTGTCAGATTCGGATCAGAAAAGACCAATTTAGTTACTGGGTCATGAGCAAGGTTCTAAATATCGATACGTCCGATATGCTGGTAGGGGCATATCGGCCCTTTTTTTTTTCAAAACTGGTTCAGGGGGCCAGTTTAAGGCTCTTTTACCCCTGAACCGGTCAGAACCCCGATACACCCTCTATAGGGGCATATCGGGGTGCTCCCGATATGATACGTATCAGTCGATACGGGCCAATACTTGTTGATACTTTGAACCTTGGTCATGAGTCATGCTCAAATATATAATACATATTATATGATATTTATATTTTTAAAAGCCAAATGTTCATTGTCTACATTTGGTTGTAGTGTTTATTTTCATTAATACAAATGCATGGTAATGCAAACGAAAAGAATCATGAAAATTGTGGTTTAATTTTGTTTTGGGTTTTTACTTTATTCTACTGACAGGTTTTATTTTACTTAATTTGTACTGCAATCAAATATAATAAGGTAAAATTTAAACAAAAAATAAACCAGAATTTGCACCTAAATCATTTGCATTATCATAGTTTTTCATTAGTGCAAATAGATTAGCACTCCAACCAAATGCAATTCATACTTGCAACTCGGGTTCATGTCACCTTATTTACATCTTAGACATAAAATATAGATATTATTTAGACATATATAAAGTTGTATGTGGTTCCATGGTTTTTGCCAATTTTTAGTGAGAAGTGCAAGTTGAATTCAAATCCACTTAATGTTGATTTTACTTTTTAGTGACAACAGAAAATATTGGCCTGAGTGATTTGTTAAAATTGGATAAGTTTCAAAAATCGTCAATTTTCACCAACTCCCACAAATTGGGTATGTGCATCAAAGATATTCATTCAACACATCTGAGCTCTGCTGATATTTGTAAGTTCTTCAGGCAAAACAAGCCCAGCTCATTGGATAGCTGAAGAGGTCTGAATACTTGTGATGCATCCTAGTATTAAGCGAATATACACTTTAACAGCCGTTAATGAAATCATGCATGTAAATGTTAGATGGGTCTCATCTTGAGGGGTAGTTATCAGGTTGTGTGATGGTTGATTAACAAGGATAACGTGATTTCATATCAAGGACTAGTGTACATGGAATTCAACTTCTTATCATTTGTTTCTTTAGTTTTCTCAGTTTTATGTTATTAGTTCTGTAGTTAAACTGCCTTGATCCATGAATTTTATTTTATTTTATTTGATGAGTATATCCATGAATTTTCTCTTCTCTAATGCTAATATGGGAAATGGATTTTACATTTGAAGTCATCATTTCTATGGGGATATGTCTTCTCTTCAGTCATTGGAGGAGCATTGGTGGACAGATACGGGGGAAAGAGGGTAATGGCATGGGGTGTGGCTGTGTGGTCAATGGCCACATTTCTTACACCATGGGCTGCTCATCACTCCATTGGCATGCTATTAGCTACTCGTGCAATCTTTGGGCTGGCTGAAGGTGTAGCTCTGCCTTCCATGAATACTCTATTGTCCAGGTAATGTTAAGGGCTGATCGTTACTTGTGAAAAGTTGTTACACAAGAACATAACTTATCCTCTTAGCTGATGTAAACCTGCATACAATACCATATATGCTAATAACAGATTCAATCAATACACTTTGCATTTAAAAAGCATCCAAAAACTCTGATATGATAGTTCAAAGGGTTATGACCATCCATTCATGTTAGTATTTAGTATCAATAGGGTTCCACTGACTAAGTCCACCTGAACTTTAGTATTTAGCTTGAATAATATACAAAATGACAAACTCTGTGCTTATTGGTTTGTCCATAACAGGAGTTAGCTTATATATCTCATCTGTCTTCTCTATATTACCATTAGGTGGTTTCCAAACAATGAACGTGCAACTGCAGTTGGAATCTCTATGGCTGGGTTTCATCTTGGAAATGTTGTGAGTTTGCTACTAACTCCTATATTGATGTCAATGACCGGAGTTTCTGGTCCTTTCACTCTCTTCTCGTCTCTTGGATTGCTCTGGCTCACAATATGGGCATATGGGGTTACCAATGATCCACGAGAAAGTAATGATATCAGTAAAACAGAGTTAAGTTTGATTCAATCCGGAAAATCTGAACCCCTGGTGAACAAGAAGCAGCTTCCACCTCTGCGTCAACTACTATCTAAACTACCCGCGTGGGCAATTATTTTTGCTAATGTTACTAATAACTGGGTGAGTAATTGGTAATAATACTTTTCTCTGATAAAAAGGCAATGCTTGTATTTTTGCATCAAGAATCTGAAACATGATGTATTGTGCAGGGATACTTTGTACTTCTCTCATGGATGCCTGTGTATTTCAAGACCGTACGTATTTATTCCTCCATTGATTCTCTTTTTCTTGTGCTTTCGGTGATAACAATAGATAACATACGGTGTGTGTTTTGTCATCCATCCCTCATCCATGTGGCACTAGACACATCTGAAGAATAATTCATGGAAAAATCAGGCAAGTTATTCAGTTGGGCTGATTTGGGATGGTACAAACTGCTAGAGAGAATAAAAACCTATTCAGGGATTTCACCTAGCAGCTTAAGATTTTAGGTTGAATGGTTCTTTGACACGGTATCAGAGTCTGTTTGACCAAATGGTCCAGTGATTGATCCTCATCGCCCGCATTATAATTAATTAATAGATTGATCCTCATTGCCCCCTGAATAGGACTTCACCACATGGATTGATCCTCATCCATGTGGCACTAGACACACCTGAAGAATAATTCATGGAAAATTCAGGCAAGTTATTCAGTTGGGCTGATTTGGGATGGTAAAAACTGCTAGAGAGAATAAAAACGTATTCAGGTATTTCACCTAGCAGCTTAAGATTTTAGGTTGAATGGTTATTTGACATGGTATCAGAGTCTGTTTGACCAAATGGTCCAGTGATTGATCCTCATCCCCCATTATAATTAATTAATTTCAGCACAAGGTATGGATGGCCCTATGTTTGTCCACACTTCAAGCCCAATGGACTTTCACATGAAGGGGCATGTTAGAGAATAAAAACCTATTTATAGACCTCACCTAACAGCTTAAACTTTTAGGTTGAATGGTCTTTGAAACAAACCATAGGCCCTGGTTTGAATGATTCTGCAGCACAAACCTAGTTGACTGGTTGTTGTGTCCAATTTAGCAGTAAATTGATGGGAGGGGTGGATGTTCAAAATTCTATTTCATTGTCATTTACAGGTGGTCTTACTATTGTTGAATACAGGTATTCAATGTGAACTTGAAGCAAGCTGCCTGGTTTAGTGCCATCCCATGGGGAATGATGGCACTTTCTGGTTACATCGCTGGGGCAATATCAGATTCTTTGATCAAGGCTGGCTACTCTATTACACTAGTTCGGAAGATTATGCAGGTAATCTAATCAGCACTGAAAATGGCTCTGCTGTATCTGAAACTATGAATGTCAAATTTAACTTCATTTTTGTGTGGTAAACTTGGCAGTCTATTGGTTTTATTGGGCCTGGGGTATTATTGCTCTGCTTGAATTTTGCAAAGACAGCTGATGTCGCAGCCATATTCATGACTGTCGCTCTGAGCTTGAGTTCTTTCAGCCAAGCAGGCTTTCTGTTAAACATGCAAGTAAGCATCAATTGTAGATCAAAACTATGATGATTAGATGTAGATTATAGATTGCCAGTGGTACATGGAAAGAGAACATTTGGTTCTTGATCAATCATCATCTTAGTTAGTTTACAGCAACATGATTTGAATCTCACTACCATGGTTTGTTTTATCAGGATATAGCTCCTCAATATGCAGGATTTCTCCATGGTATGTAACTAGACCTCCACTGCAGTTAATATTTTATTACATCTAGCTCAATTATGTTTAGATCCATGAGATGATAAAGCAATCGAAAGGTCATAACAATCTGCTCTTTGCTGCTTCTCTACCTAATCACAGGGATTGCAAACTCGGTTGGAACAGTAGCTGCAATAATTAGCACTATTGGAACTGGTTATTTTGTGCAATGGTTGGGATCTTTCCAGGCCTTCCTAACCGTCACAGCAGCGCTCTACTTCGTTACAACCATATTCTGGAATCTTTATGCTACAGGAGAGCGAATCTTCTAGTCTAAGATAATACAGATGCCCAAAACAATCACCATTGATGGATCTCAACTAGTCTGGAGTGTGGACACGTTGATTGGACATTTTTTTCCATTCATTTGGACAGACAAATTGATTGAAGATAGAGGAAGAGTTGTAAGTTGTAGCATGACCCCATTCCCATTGAGTGAGCAGTCTAACATAGAGTGGAGCAACCTCTGCATGGTAGCAACTAGCAAGCAACAAATTATTCTCCCCAAGGAATTCATTTCTTTAAATTCAAAAGAAAAGAAGAAAAATATATGTATCAATTCATTGTTTTTGTATCATTAGTGATTCAACTTCAGAACCCTAGTGGTTTAAAAGAAAAGCAGAAAAGATTGAATATTATATATAGCATTCAAAGCATTGAAATTTTCAAGAACCCTAGAATATATTTCTGCAGAAAATGTATCTCAGGAAGTGCTTTACCCATGTTATATATATATATATAGAAAGAGAGAGAGAGAGAGAGAGAGAAATTATGGTTCATAATAGTCAGGTCTCTATAATGGATTCAAAGGGTTGGGTAATTCCAGCACATATTGGCCTTTAACTTTAACCTATATTTTAGACAGTTTTTTTTTTATGGAAAAGTACAGATAGACCTAATGCAGATTTCTGAATTACACTGCAGAGCTATCAACATTCAAAATGTCAAAAACACCTATTCTGTACACCAATGTCCGCCCGTAAATTGGCATCAATTCCGAGCTGGCACCTACCTCAACTGTACTTTAGGCCTAAAAATTCTAACCCTGGGCTGAACATCATTCTCCCTTTTTTTTTATGATGCCATTTAGGTTAATACCCAAAAAGAAATCCATATGAATTTGAATGAATACCAGTTGATTGGTGTCATGTCTTATTAATTATCGATCTTCAATGATGGATCACCTAGAATCCTAGAGTTCTGATTTACACGAACTCTCTTCACTCTCTGGCCTGTGAAGGGTGATGCAACAACCAATGCCACATTTGGCATGTCTTTTCGCATGGGATGTTGTCTCTTTAAAAGCCTGACAGGCCGTATTTTTGTCTTTTCCCATTTGATTGGGGGAAGATATGTCCATAGGGCATATCAGCATGTATCAATACTTTTTTTAAGCTTTATTTATTTTTTTTCGAAACCAATCTAAAGGAATCAGTTTAAAACCCAACTACCCTTTGAACCAGTGTCTAACCCGATACAGCCCCTAAAGAGACATATCGGAAATCCATTAACACAGTACAGGATGATACGTATCGATACTTCAAACCTTACATATATCCATCAAAAGACTCCACCTTGAAAATACACAGGAAGCTGTTTTGAGCTTTTTTCGAAAATTTTCAAGTAACTCGTTTTCGTATGAAAAGATATGCCTCCAACCAAATTATCTGTGAACTACCAAATACTTTTCGGCTTTTTTCATGTCCGATGCGTCTTTTTGCTAAGACTTACCAAACGCACCCAAGTTATCATCAATCCGATCAGATTGACCATCTGCTTTCTCTGACTATATCCCACCAAATTTTGCCAGTTGTCAACAATTCAACATTATTTTAGTATAAAATGCCCCATCACGTGGTAAAGCTTTATCACTTGAAACAGGGTAGAGAAGGAACACGTGGAGTCCCTTTTCGTCTGCCATCTGTGCTAGCTGGTGAAAACTGAAAAGTGAAAACCCCAGAGAAGAGAAACATATCATTGACTTCATAATGCTAATGCCGTCAAGATAAATAAAATAAATACCTTGACCCGGTCTTTATTCTTATAGATGTGAAATAAAACATATAAGAAGGAAAAGGGAAATTGCTAATTAACATCAGATTCCAGCACATAATGTGATTGACCAGTGTAGCCTTCTGAATCACCCACTCTGCCAATGCAGAAGACATCAAATCCCCAAATTCTCAACCTAAGCAAGAGGAAGGCAAACTCCAGTTCTCGCCATTCTTTTGCATCAGGCCACAATCAATCGCCTGCTTACCACGCACGCTTGAACAAGCCTCATGACGACAAGCAACAGAGTTTAAACTATTTCAAAGCTGTGGCGAGGAAAGTAAATAGCTTGGTTAGCACAATTCTCTTTCTCAGACGAAGGCCAGCCTGCAAAGGAACTAGAACCGAGGGCGGCAGCAACAGAGATGGTCACGTTAAAAATTATTCTTGTATGTTTTACTTTGTTTTATTAAAACCAGCACAAATTATATATATAAGCTTGTCTCTCATGAAAGAACAACTAAAATCCACTTTAATCAGTCATACCATTCTATCTGCAAAATACTCAAACTAGGACTGCAGGTAAAGCCAGATTGGGGAGTTATCCATGGTGGAATAGTGCAGCTAGGCAGATTTAGAAGTGAATATATATATATATATATATAATTCATGAATTGATGAACTGATTGGTTTTCCCTAAAAATTGCAATTTCAATAGATGCTTCCACAGCAACCAACAATAAGAGTTCAACAATATTCAAAAGCTCTAGTTCCTATGTTTCATCCAGTAGCACAAGTACAGAGGTAGGGGAAATAAAGTTCTCCATAGAAGAGATTTACAAGGCTACGGAAAACTTCTCCCCAGCAAACAAAATAGGGCAAGGAAGATTTGGAAATGTCTATCAGGGGAAACTCAAGGATGGATCTATTGTTGCTATAAAGCGTGCTAAGAAGGTAAATATCTTGTGCAAAAAAAGTGAGCAACAAGTCAACAACTATATTCCCAGTAGGCAGAAAATTGTGCCTTTGCCACTACACTGTATATGTGTCAAGTACATGCCAATCCAGATAAATTATATATTGCAGGGCACCTACTGGATGGGGCATTTTTGAGAGATCATATTGATCAGACAGTGCTATCCGTTTGAGCACCAGAATGAGCAAAAAACTTGGCAATAATACAGGGACTTCAAGTTCTAAAAAATGGTCAAAGTCTTGGACGGATGATAGTTTTAGGAGCCCTCCACTTATATGGGGATAGAACTCTCCCTCATCCAAGAGGTAGCCTAACATCTGGGCAGTTGCAATTTGACTCGTCAAGGTGCCACATCTACAGTAAGGCAAGGACACAAGTTTTCTGCATCAAGACACAGATCAGAGGCCCGAAGTTAAAAAATATCCAATGTTGGATGATATTACTATTGAAAATTTTGAGAACACTGTTGGAAGCACAAATGTAAGATATCTTACCATTTATTCATGATGGTTTGGAATTTGTGGCAGACGTATGACAGGCATCTACTGGCAGAGTTTAAGAATGAAATCCAAACCCTATCAAAGATCGAGCACCTAAATTTGGTAAAGTTTCTTGGGTATCTGGAGCAAAAAGATGAACGAATTATTGTGATTGAATATGTTAGCAATGGAACACTGCGGGAACATCTGGATGGTAAGTCCAGTTACACACTTACACCTATATCTGAGTGGATAGCATAACTACACAAGCAGGTAGTCTATACACATTCATATATTTCAAGCTTTTTTTAAATAAATAAAATCTCTTATTTGCAATTTATATATTCATATAAAAATAAACAAGGAAACTACTTTTTCAGAACTTGCACATCAAAACAAGAACTATTAAATTTGTTAAGCTTGTGTCAAGTTTTCCAAGATATTTGCCTTCATCTAATCTCAGAACATATAGCCACCCCATAACAAGGCATAGATGGTGATGATGATGATGATGACGATCTAGTCTCAGAATTCTTGGGCTCAGAGACATTAGGGTGGTAGTTAATTTTTTTAACATAGGCTTGACATTTCAGCAATAATTGAAATTGGGGAACTGTGCAATAGTCTCAAAAGCTCTACCTTTGTAGATTGGATTTTGATAAAAATGGTATGGTATTACACAGGTTCACGAGGAGATTTGGGTATTGCAGAACGGCTTGAGATTGCAATTGACGTAGCTCATGCAATTACCTATCTGCACATGTATACAGGCAAGAACCCCAAACCTAACTTTCCATATGCATTTGTCATGCAGATTTTAGTCAGAGATGAATGTCCATCTGATAAATCATAGGAAAAAGGTTATTAATAATAGGGATTAGTGGATATGCTTCTGAATTTTAAATGCAGTGTTTAGAAACATGGGCGTTTTTCAAAATTATGTTTTTGAAAAATCAAAAGATAACTTTAAACAGAAACTACTAAGACCAGGAGTTGGCAATGGCCCCCTAACCACCCCCACCAAAAAAAAGAAAAAAAATGGTTTTAGGAGATCAATTGAATCTCATTGTTGGTCCACCAGACAGGCATTTTAAAATACTTTGGTATCTTACTCACCCCCACCCCCCAACAAAGGGGGAAAAAAATAAGCCCTCCAAAATTTTAAGAACTTAAGGCTCAGCTTGGAAAGAGTACAAAACTACAAATACAAATATGTACAATACAAATACATACAAAACAATACAAAATACAAAGTTTTGCACTCTACATATTTGTATTTGTAATGCTTCCAAACTGAGCCTAAAGGAATCGTGAAACTTTTTTTTGATCAATAAGGAGTCATGAAACTTTGATGCATCATATGGTTCATAGTTCATAGATGCTATTAATTGATTAACAAATTACAACAAGGCCCTGCCCTTCCAATTTTATAATAGTAACCATACATGGTCGATGGTTACTATTAGATAGCTAACAAAAAAAAAAAAACAATCCACCTTCCATATCTACCACTGATATGGAAAACACTTGCTTTCCATTACACAAACACAGCACATGCATTTCCAAAACACGTCTAGCAAATTAAGGGACCCCCCCCCCCCGCCTTTCCCTTTTGTATAACTAATCACTATGTAAAGTTTTCTTATAGATTAATTACTATGTAAAAGGTTGAAGATGCCCACCATTTTATTCCTCTTGTGCACTACTTTGGGACCTTGTAATCCCTTGAAAGTTATTTGTTTGCAGGAATGCAACATCTACTTGTTTATGGGCCATATATATTGTTGTCTTTGTTGAATCCCACATTATAATCTTGCCATTCACAACTTTTTGCAGTATTAATTGAAGCACAAAATTGCTTAAAAATGTTTAATTAACCAAAAGGTAGGTTGAATCCATCCCAGAAAACCCAACAATCACTATGCTTTCTTAGAAAAGTAAACCTTTTCTAATATAAATTAAAGGTTCAGCAGCACAGCATTTATCTATGTGGAATGATGTACATAAGTCTAATTTCATTATCTGTCAGAAAGGTATGTATATTGCTACTTAATACTACAGATTTTATGTGTTACCTTCTTTAATATGTATTTACTATGGCCTAGGTAATATAGGTTTAATAGTTTTTTTATAAATTCAATTTACTTAACACTACAGATTTTACAGTATATCTTAAGATGGCCAACTCTATTTTTCATTAGATAACCTCAACTGGGAAATTTATTTGACATAATAAAAACTAAGAGAAGGAAAAAGTTATAAATATATGGTGCCATGGAAAGTTTTGGTAGAATACTAAATGGATGCAGTGCAAACTCTTAGCTTAAGTTTTGATTTAGATGAATCGTTTTCTTGGGGGGACTACCTGTTGACACAATTCAAAAGATCTAGAGCAATCAGTAGTGCTAGGGTGAAAAGGCGGTTTGGCTCTGTTCACAGACAACCCAAAAACATGACACATGTCAGGAGCCAACCCTTTTACTCATTCCTCCGGTTTATGTATTGAATTAACTAAAATAAAAGGAGAAGAAAACCAAAAAAGAAAATGCATAGACAACCCAAAAACATGACACATGTCAAGAGCCAATCCTCTTACTCATTCCTCCAATTTATGTATTGAATCTTTTAGCTAAAATAAAAGGAGAAGAAAACCAAAAAAGAAACTGCTGGAAAAGGGACAGGAAATTACCATTTGCATATATGATATTACCTTACCACAAATAGGATCACTTTATAGTTTCTTTTCTTGGACCTAAAAAATAGCCACAGCAAGGACCAAAAAGTATATGAAGATTATCATATTTTTATCCCTTAACATTTAGCCTTTTACACTTATTTAGTGCCTAATTATACTCACTATTCTTATATTTTGATTTAGGGCACGAAAAGAGGCGTTAGGTGAAAAACAAGGCTAATCGGGTAATTTCGCACAGTTTCGGCGTCGCGTGGTAATTTGGGCATCTCTCCCATCCGAACTATGATTGAGATGATTTAAGATGCATTGAAAAGATAAGAAAAAGCTCTACAACTTTCATGTTTTGAGTTTTTGATAGATATGGACTGCATCGATGTCAAAATCGGGCCCGAAGTCTCTGCAACCACATTGGAAGTCACGATTTGGGCCGAAAGGAGCTTGCAGCAAAGCCCAGTTCGCTGAAGAAGCCCGTCAGAATTCGGCTGAGTTGGAGGCATGAGTCACAAAGAGTCTTAATCAGATCTGCTTCTTATTGTAATCCTAAAGAGAGAAAAGAGTTAGAGTCCATCTTTGTAAGAACTCCTAAGAGATATGATTAGATCAGATAAGCTTTATCCCATTAGGATATAAGACTTTCTATTTTTGAGAAGGAACTCCTAACATGGGATAAAGCTTATCTGATCTAATCTAATCTTATCTCTTAGGAGTTTTTACAAAGATGGACTCTAACTCTTTTCTCTCTTTAGGATTACAATAAGAAGCAGATCTGATTAAGACTCTTTGTGACTCATGCCTCCAACTCAGCCGAATTCTGACGGGCTTCTTCAGCGAACTGGGCTTTGCTGCAAGCTCCTGTCTTCCCAAATTGTGATTTCCAGTGTGGTTGCAGAGACTTCGGACCCGATTTTGACATCGATGCAGTCCGCATCTATCAAAACTCAAAACATGAAAGTTGTAGAGCTTTTCCTTTATCTTTCCAACGCATCTTGAATCATCTCAGTCGGAGTCCAGATGGGAGAGTTATACCCAAATTACCACGCGGCGCCGAAACTGTGCAAAATTACCCGGTTAACCTTGTTTTTCACCTAACGCCTCTTTTCGTGCCCTAAATCGAAATATAAGAATAATGAGTCAAATTAGGCACTAAATAAGTATAAAAGACTAAATGTTAAGTGATAAAAATATGATAATTTTCATTCTCATCAAATCCCCCCACACTTAGACCTTGCCCGTCCTCGGGCAAGACAGAACTTAAGCAAACTATTCTACCACATTTTAAACTCAACCTTCATCTTTTGCCACAAATATTCTAGGTTAACTATTGCAAACCGTTAAATCAACACGACCAAGTCATACACGACTCATCTATCAACCAATTCGATTTTTGCTACTACAAACCAGGTAGTAAACTAGGGAAAACATTTTTATCTTCACTCTCTCTTTTTTCTCTTCTTGGTGAAAGTGAGTACATTTTATGCTCCATCTCACTTTTGGGATTACTTGGCCAGTAGATGCATTTTATGCTTCATCCTACTGTTAGAATTGTTTGAATAGTAGGTGAATTTTATGCTCCATCCTACTTTTGAATTGCTAATTTAGTATGTGCATTTTATGCTCCATCCTACTTTTGCATTGCTGACTAGTAGGTGCATTGTATGGTAAAAATATTTACCCTATTTACTTAAACATGAATTTAGGACTAGCTCAAAAGGAAATGGCTTCAGATAAGTCGTGGATTCCATCATCGCACCTCATTACTAGGTTCACAAGAATTTTCCCAGAATATTGTTTCAATTGATTTCAAGAGAGTTGAGTTTTTTTCTTTTTTTAGAACATATGCAGAAAAACACAACCTAAATCAAATTTTAAAACGCAACCTAATTTCTAACCTAAATCCCCTGGTAATCCCTCCACACTTAAAACTTACATTGTCCCCAGTGTAAGGTAAAATGCAAAGAAAATGTGGAAATAACTAAACTATAAATGCAAAAACAAGAAGAAAAAGAAAAAAAAAAAAACAAACTTCCCTGTTTTTAATCATCAAAAATCGGATCCTCTAACTTTTGTAGTTGCAACTTCTGGTGTTTTCCCCTTTTATCCATCATGGGTGAATTCAGCCTTCTTTGAGGTTGACAGGAAGATTTTGCTCCCTCTTCAAGCAAGATGTGATGCATGCATGTAGACAGGTTGATTCCTTTGACATCCACAATCGTCCAACCGATAGCCGTCTTATGCTCCTTGAGAACCTGCACAAGCTGCTCTTCTTGTGGCGCGTTAAGGCTACTAGAGATGATCACCGATAATGTCTCTCCATCTCCAAGGAATACGTACTTGAGGTGACTAGGGAGAGGCTTCAATTCTGGAACGGGGGCCTACAAAATAGAGGGTAATGGCTTCCTGTATCGACAACATACTATTAGGAGCATTACCTGATTGTTGCAACTCTGGAGAACCATCCAAGGCTACAATAGTTTCCTACAAATCAGCATTCAGCATTGACTCCTCTTTCTCAAGATGTTTACTACTGGAAACTTCTAATCCATCCTTCCCATCAAGTTCAAAGACCTCCTGTGCCAAAGAATCAATTGCATCAACAAAACAAATAGGATTATCATCAGCAAGATATTTCATGGCATCGTAAATATTAAACTTAACAATTTCACCATCAAATTCCATGGTGAGTGTGCCATTATGAACATCTATCTTTGTCTTGGATGTCTTTAAGAATGGTCTCCTTAGCAAAATAGGAGTGGTTTGATCACCATTATCCATATCAAGCACATAAAAATCAGTAGGAAAAACCAAATCATTTACTTTTACAAGAACATCCTCAACTACACCCTTAGCATAGGCATTAGATCTATCAACCAATTGAATCACTACACCATTCTTATTTAAAAGTCCAAGTTTCAAAGAAGCATATATAGAATATGGCATGACATTGATAGAATCTCCTAAGTCTAACATGGCCTTCTCAATTCTAGTGCTACCTATCGTGCAAGAGATAGTGAACATACTTGGATCTTTGCACTTTGTAGGGAATTTTTTAATGACTGCAGAAACATTCTCCCCTATTCTCACCTTCTCACATCTTTTCAGTTTCTGTTTCCTTTTACGTGTACACAATTCTTTCAAGAATTTAGCATAATGAGGTACTTGTTTAAGAGCATTAAAAAGTGGAATATTTGCCACGCATCTACGAAAAGTCTCATAAAAATCTTTATACTGCTCATTTTTTCTTTAACCTGCTAAAGCATTAAGAAAAGGAGGTACCGGTTTATAATCAGAAAGGGGCGAAAACTTACGCTTAGGTACTTCATCATCATCGAGAATGATGTTTTTCTCCTTTTCTTGATTCGACGATGCAGGGGCTGCCTTTAATGGAGTTTAAACCTCTTTATCACTTCTCAAAACGATTGCACTTACATTTTCTTTTGGATTCACAACCGTTCGAGAGGGTAATTTCCCCGAACTTTGCGCCTAGCCGATTAATTGTGGTTGCCATCTGGCCCACCTGATTGTCCAAACGTTGGATACTGGCCCTTGTCTCCTGCTGAAATTGCAAAGTGTTAGTGGCAAGAGATTTGATAATATCCTCTAAAGACATACCTAAATTAGAAGTTTAGGTTGGTTGTTGTCTAGGGGGGTGCGGCTGATATTGCTGGTAAGTCGGGCGATTTTGTGGATTCCCATAGCTGAGATTGGGATGATCCCTTCATCCCGGATTATGTGTTTGAATAGGGATCATATTTCCTATGCGGTTGCCCTGGAAAACCACCTGCTACATTTACTTGCTCAATGGGCTCCTCTTGAAAAGTTAGGAACATATCAGTTGGATGCCCTACTACCGAACATATCCCGCAAGCCTTTACTGTTTGCATGCCTATAGCCATTTGACGAATAAGAGAAGTCAGACTTGCAATTTGTTGTTCTAGGGAAGAGATATTTACCTCATTAGCATGCTTTGATGGAGGGTTGAGCCTATAGCCAAATTGTTGAGAGTTGGCCGCCATATTTGCAATTAGATTTCTCGCGGCATCGGGAGTTTTATCTACTAAAGCTCCTCCACTAGCAGCACAAATCATGCTCCTATCAGTGGGTTGAAGACCTAGTAGGTGCTCACTGATTTGATGATAGGGGCAACTTGCACATAATTTCTTAAAACGTTCCCAGTATTCATGTAGGGATTCCCCATTGTACTACCTTACATTACAGATTTCCTTTCTGATGTTGGCCGCCCTTGAAGCTGGGAAGTACTTCTCTAAGAATAACCTCTTCATTTCGTTCCATGTAGTAACACTCCCGGAGGGTAGATAATAGAGTAAATCCTTAGCCGAATCCTTTAGAGAAAACGGAAAAGGCTCTCAATTTGATTTGTTCTTCAATTACCCCCGTGGGTTTCATACTCGTGCATACCACATGTAGCTCCTTCAGATGCTTGTGAGGATTCTCACTTACAAGACCGTGAAAAGTGGGCAAGAGATGTATTAGTCTAGATTTCAATTCAAAATTAGCATCAGTATCTAAAGCAGGAAAAGTTATGGATAAGGGTTATTGATTTAAATCAGGTGCAGCAAGTTCTTTCAAGGTTCGGTTTCTAGTCATGATGTTCTCTTCTCTCAAATCAAAACCGTTAACAGATAAGGAATCAAGATCTGGATCGTTCTCTTTAGAATGACTCTAAACTTCCCTCCTTAACCTACGCAAAGTCCCATCTATTTCTGAATCAAACTGCAAATCACCTTTCTTAGAGAATCGAGTTACGGGCATAAATCAAGGAAACCCTAATAAACCATAAACGACATACCACAAAAAAAAATAAAAAAAAAATCTAAAATGAATGAATAAATCAATAAATAAGATAGAAAATACTCTAAGCTAAAAAAAATTCAAGAAACTAAACAATGATCACGAAAAGCACAAAAATTGATTAGAAAAACTCCCCGGCA
Organism: Nelumbo lutea; assembly: GCF_056320005.1. Classification (NCBI taxonomy): domain Eukaryota; kingdom Viridiplantae; phylum Streptophyta; class Magnoliopsida; order Proteales; family Nelumbonaceae; genus Nelumbo; species Nelumbo lutea. Next base: position 17,101,426 of record NC_142685.1, on the reverse strand, counting down.
ACAATGCCAATACACCTCATCTTTCTCCTTGGATCTGAAAACCAACCGCCAGCACATTGGTTATGCCGTTGTTCCCCAAATGTCTTGGAGAAGGTTATCCTTGTTGCACCGCCCAAAATATTGACAGTTGGAGTAAAAGCAGTGTTAGGGGTTACTTTTATGGCACTTCGGCAATTGTAAATACAACCTAAAATAAACTCACACTTCTCTGGAATTTCAATTAAGATTGGAGCATGAGAAAGAAATTACACAACCAATCAATTTTTTCTTACCATTTAGGTGTATATTTATTGCCACTGTAATAATGGAAATTGAGGAAAAAGAGAGACTTCAAAAATAAGGGAAGAAGAAATGGGAAGGCATTTCTTTCCAGCCTTCTTCTTACTAGGAAATTAAAACATATTCCAGGTTAATGTATTTATCTTAAAGATTGCAATGGGTATAATAGGTGGAACAATTTCCTTTTACTGTGTCTCACTGTGCAATTGAGTTGTCCTATATCATCAATGAAAGATCTAATATGGAGAGAGAATATATAATTTTATGATGTGAAATACTGATGAACACAGTTTTGATAAATAACAGTTATAAATTCATGCTCTCAAAGTGACTTCCCCACCAGGGCTGCAAACTATATCTGCTTGTCCAAATTCAAATTTAAATCTAATCCAGTGAAGGATAATCTGTACTTGTTTAACTTATAAATGGATCTAACATGAATCCACTCCTATTTAATCTGATAGTGTGTGTGTGTAATATGTTGTACGTCTACTATTTACTAAAGATTCATAGGTTCGTCTCATAGAAATTATTCATGGTATACAATATAAAAGCTTTTTAATCTATTTATTAATAATATATAGTATTTTGATAACTTTTTTTTACTTTACTAATGTTATTCAACGTTCAAATTTGATCCAAATTCAATCCAATGGATAAGATTCAACCCCAATCTGAATATAGTTGAATCAAATTCGGATCTACTTATATCCTATTTGATCTAATCAGTTTGCAGCCTTATTCCCACCCCTGGGGAGACAAAGTTCCTGGTCTGTCCCTAATTAAAACAGGCCCACTTTGTTAGTAACTGTACTTTTTTTGGTAATAAATAAAAAAGAATAATTATTAAACAAGAAAGAAGAAGGAAACAAGGAGGTGATAAGATATCACCCACACATAAAAAGAAACAGCAGCAACACCAAATCTCGCACCTCCAACACCGACAAAAAAAACAAAAGACAACAACTCAGAAAAAAAGACAAAACAAACACCACAAGAAACACACTACTAATAACACCACAATAATGGAAGCTTCCTGCAATATCTCTGTTGGAAGTACAGTTAATATAAAGGGGTGTGGAATCTAGTGAAGTTTGATTTGTTGAATAGACTAAACACTTTTAGAATGCTAACTTTTTGTTGCTGATTTACAGATCAGCCAATCATCCACAGAGACATAAAAGCAGCAAACATTCTCATTACAGAGAAATTCAGGGCGAAAGTTGCAGACTTTGGATTTGCACGTTTATCTGCAGAAGATCCAGGAGTAACTCACATTTCCACACATATCAAAGGTTCTGCAGGCTACTTGGATCCTGAATACCTCAAAACATACCAATTAACTGAAAAGAGCGATGTATACTCCTTTGGTGTATTGCTTGTAGAACTAATGACAGGAAGGCACCCTATAGAAAGGAAAAGAGGGCCATCAGAGCGGATTACAGTAAAATGGGTAAGTACTTCAGGATAGCAATAAATTTAAGTATTATCTATATTATATGCTTCTTTCTTTCTGTGATTCGATGGTACTAAAATATGAGAGTAGCCAGCCCATTGTCATCCCAAGTTCATATTGCATTCAAGTTGATAATATCAATCTCTAGAAACGTAATCTATGATCTATCCCTACTAAGCTACTATAAAATAGGTTTTCTTTAATTCGTTCAGACACAAGACAAGTGGCTGATGCATCAAAGCATTTATAAAAATAAGCCGAAATTATTAGATACATAAATTACATAAAACCAGATTACGAGAAGCACGAATAATATCATATAAGTAGAGAAGTTTCGACCAAAACATAATAGGAGAAGTATCTAATGCCAGTCAGATAGAAACACAATTTGCATACAGCTAATGGTACAAGTAGAGAAGTATGGAATCCACTGCTAACTCAGAGACAAGTTGAAAGAGTTTCGTATTCAAAAACTGACCCGATTCAATGTTGCAATCTTCGTGAAATAAGCAGCCAACAATTCTGTGTATGCAGGTGATGCAGAAACTTAAGGAAGGAGATGCAGTGCTGGTGATGGATCCGAGACTGAGGAGGAGTCCGGCCACAAACCAGGCAGTGGAGAAGGTTCTCAAATTGGCCACGCAATGCATTGCGCCTTCGAGAGAGTCGAGACCATCCATGAAAAAATGTGCCGAAGTCCTATGGGAAATCCGGAGGGATTACAGAGAGGGTGGCGGCCTCTCTTCTTCTTCTTCCACTCCTCACCGCTATTCGAAGCAACATCTGGACAAGGACCCCAAGTTCTCAATGAAATCTTTTTAGGGTCTAAAGATCGTGATTCGTGAAAACGTTGAAGCTTCTTCTGAAATCTGAACGAAAGATAAATCTTTTGTTTTTTTTTTTTTTTTTCTCTGTAATCCATTTTGTGATTTTTCTTCTCTTTATAGCGAGGTTGGCTGTAACAATTTAGGATGCTTGTGGTGTAAATAATGAACGATTCGATCTTATAGTGGAGGACTGTTATTGGGAAAAGATTTATCCATAAAAAAAAATGGGAAGGATCGACAGCTTGGGCCATCAACAGGCCTCTCCCGCTGAGGCTATCACAGTATCTATGTGCCCATTCGGCGAGAGTTGAAGCACAGCAGCTTTGGCTTTTTGAGATGGATCCATACAGCTTGAGCTTGGGTTGTTCGTTTCAGCTTTTTTTAAACAGCTTATCCAGTGCACTCAAAGTCCAGGTTTTAAAAACCGGCTCGGAAATAAAACTATTCTAGCTATCGGTTTTTGGGTTAGCGATTCAATTATCTGGGTCGAATGGTTCAGATGCTTTGCTTTGTATATTAAAGCAAATGTTTATATGAGATTTACCCTAATATGCATACCTCATATAAGAAAGAAGAGATGTTGGCTGAGAAAGCCAAAAAGGAGAACTATTGTTGGTTGTGAAAGAAAAAAAGAAAGAAGAATAAGGAATGGGAGAATGAGGGAAGAAGAAGGAAGAGGAGGAGGATGATATGATGCTCACCGACAACGATAGCAGTGACGGTGAGGCAGCGGCAACAGATCAAGATCTAAGATCCAAGTTCTCAGATATCATATCTGAGATCGATTTCCATAAAACAGTTATAGTCATCTTTTTCTTCTTCTTCTTCTTCTTCTTCTTCTTCTTCTCTTTGTGCTAGATCTCATATCTGAGTTCATGTCTCGGACTAGATTTCATATTGAGTTCTCCTCTCTGCAACTTTATATTGAAAACCACTAGTCGGGTCAAATGAGCCAACAGTTTGACCACCTAGGTCAACGTTTTTTCTAACAAAGTCAACGGTTTTTTACCTAAAAACGGATTAGGAGTGAAACGGAACCGGCTGTTTGGACGGTTTCTGTGCAGAACAATCTGACTATTTGGATCAATGATGGCTCAAAAACATTGCTCAAAGTAATTGAACTAGCTTGGCAGAATTTCTAACTCAACCAGGGGTATTATATAAGATGCTAAATGAACTAAATAATGCGCCATGCAATGATAGCTTAGTTGACAGTTAGGCTGTCAAATATAAGACAACCAAAGCTTTATCCTTAGACCAAAAAAAAGGGAAAATTCTTGATACTTTGGGCCTAGGGCCATTTTGGTCTCTGAAGTTTAAAATGTGATTGATGTTAAGCAATTCGACTGCTCCCAGCTGGAGGTGATCTGGCTTCAAGTAGACAACGGACTCAGGAAATCTGCAAGGAGTGAATCAAGAACCCGAGGGGTGCTTAACCGACGAGGTCGCTCCGATGCTTAAGTTAGTATTTGGTTGCGAGCTGATAGTAACTTAGAATGCAAGAGGGCTTGAGAGCAGAGATTACGCGTACCTTTCACCCTCGGGTGGTGGGGCCTTTATATAATAGAGTCCTCAAGGGTTTTGCGGAGTGGTTCCGGGATCCTTGTTACGATGAGGTCCATTTCTGCGTTAATTGGGGATAACACTACTAGTTGATAAGGTTTATCACTACCCCCGAATCGGACGGGGGAGATAGTGCTAGGCGTGATCCCGTAAGGCGTGGAATCTGGTGGCAAGATCTTCGAAGTTGCCATGCATTGGTCAGTCAATATTACCCGAGCTAGTGCCCTTTGAATCCGACCCGGTATGAATGCCGAAGTACCTTGGGACCGAAGTGGTCCTGATGCAATCGTGCCTCAAGCTGAACTTGTCCCGAGGTGGTTTGGTTATCCGAGCTTGATCCATTGCGAACTCGGTGCATCGGAGTGACCTCTCACCCTGCAAGTTAGGTCGTGTCCATGTGTCCCCCTATTACTAGGTCGGGCCAAATCACTCTACATCAATTGCCCCCTATTCCCCGAGCCAGGGGTCCTGACCCAATGCGGGGAGTTCATGACGAGCCAAGTGGATTTGGTCCAAGGTCTGGGAAACTAGTCAGATGATTCACGGGTCGGACTTGTTCGGCCACCCGACTCAACCAAGAAAACCCAGATCGCATCTGGCCTACACGCGGGCGTCACACGATCTATAAACTCCGCGGATGTCAAAAAACGCGCTAAACCAATTTTATCCTCGGGGGTCACGCAGCTGATTTTCCTAGGAGTCGTTGGATCGCTTCGATCTCAACCGTTAGTTCTCGGACATAGTGGCTATAAATAGGGTGTCCGCGACTCATTTTTCTCACCACAAATTCTGTGATTGAGCTCTCCTGAGGTCGCGTCGGAGTCTTTCAGCTCGCTCTTCTTTTTGTTTTCCGAGGTCGTCCTTCTTTTCGGTGAATCTGTGTTTTCCTTCGTTTGTTTTTCCTTTGCCACTGGATGACTCCCCTCTTTAGTCTTTAGAGGAAACTTCTATTCTCAAAGTTGAGCCATCTCAGCTCAGGGAGACTGAGGTTCAGAAAGAGGGTCCGTTCTCTAGAACGGAGGCCCCATCTTCTTCCCGGGTTCGGGATCCAAATGACTTCGGTCCTTATACTCTAACTTCTGATAGGCTAATATACCTAGTAACTCGCTATCGTCTTCCCGATAGTTTGGTTTTTAGCCTTCCCTGAGGTCAATATCCTTGGGCTCATGATCACCATGAGCTCGCGGTCTTTGAGGAGTAGCTCGCGGTCGGGCTGCGCTTCCCGCTTCACCCTTTCATTATAGACGTAGTTAAGTTTTTTAACATTACCATCAACCAACTACACCCGAACTCTATTCAGAATATAGTTGGTACTATCTCTTTGTTCCACACATATAACTGGCCTTTCTTCCACACATAAAACTTGGAGATTGCTTACTTTGACTTGTAATCTAAGTTTCAAAAGTGTAAAGGCATAATTAAACCGCAGGGTGAGGAATCATAATATGGTACAAGGGAGCCTTTAAAAAAAGTATGGTACAAAGGAATTAATGACGCATTGATGCATACAAATTCTATAAAGAAATAATGCACAAATCAACCAAATGAATTTATATGTTATATAAATTTCAATACTATATTATATATTATATGTTATATAGTAAAGTTCTATTAATTTGATTTTTTCAGTTAACTGAATTTATAATTTAAAAAACCGAAACCAAATTAACCAAAAACCGAAATATTTAAACTAAAAAAACAAAATCAGAGTTTTCAGTTTTAATCAAATAATGCTCACCCCTAAATGGTTGTGATACTTATCATTCCAATCACCAATCTGAAAGTGACATATAGCCCTAGTCAAGAGTAAATCGGAGAAATTACCGATGAGACAATATAGGGAAATTGAAGCACGAATTGGGAGGTTTGACCATTAAGGAAACCTTAATCTAACACTCCTTTTTTATATACAACCATTCAATCCAAGGTATTCTCAACTATATAATACTTAGGTTCAGTATGGAAGGAGTACAAATACAAATATGTACAGTGCAAATATATACAAAATAATATAAAATACAAGAGCTTACACTTTACATATTTGTATTTGTACTCCTTCCAAACTGAGCCTAAATTCTCTATGTTCTTTTCCTCTTATTCATTTGATTTGCACCTTCAAGAATTCTTCCCTTAAATAACTCTAGGCTCAGTTTGAAAGGAGTATAAATGCAAATATGTAGAATGTAAAACTTCATATTTTGTATGTATTTATACTGTACATATTTGCAATTGTACTCCTTCGGAACTACTGAGGCATAAGATATTTGATTGGTTCTTTTTGTGCTTATAAGCTGCTGAATTCTTCCAATTCTCTCACTTGTTCCAATTCTCCAGTCGTTTGGTTGATCATAATGGGATTATCAATCCATTCCAGGCGGAATGAGATTTTTCCCATACCGGGAAATGACCATTCTACCCCTGGAATGTACTCCTCATTCTTTCTCTCTCTATTTATTTTTATTTTTTTTGAAAAATAGCATCCATTTCCTATTTGATCGAAAGTTTGAACTTTCACAAGCATTCCTCCATCCAACGTCAGCCACTGTCGACCACCGTTTTTGGCAAGGCAAGACTAGTCGCCAGCAGCTGCCAATTGGTTGCCGAGCCAACCTTCACTCAGCATTTCACATGCCTTTTTCCCATTATTACTCTTCTTTTATTTTCTTTATCTCCTTTTGGCCCCCTCTTCCTCTTCAACCGAAAAGTTTGATTTCGGTTTTTCGGTTTGGTTTTTCATTTTTTTTTTAAATCAGTTTGGTTAATTTGATTTCAATTTTTAAAAATAGAATTTCGATTAATCGAATTAACCAAACTTTCTATTATTATATATAATATACAATATATATTATATAATATGTAAGCTATAAAATATAATATATTTTATATTTTTATATTAATATATAATAAAATAAAATTTGATTTCATAATATATTTTATAATATATAATATATTATATGTTATAATAATAATAGAGTATATATTATTAAAATTCGTTTTAATCCAAATAATAAAAAACCGAACAAAAAATATTAGTTTTAATTATTTCAGTTTTTCTATAATTAGGTTTCGATTCAGTTTTCGTTTTTTAATTTGATTTATTCAATTTAATTTTTAATCAAATAAACCGAATGCTCACCCCTACTTTCTTCCCTATCATTTTGTCTTTTTTACCTTATTATCTCTCCCTTTTCTTCTTCTTCTTTTTCTTGTAAAATCCGATTCTGAGTATTAATTAAACCAAACGGACCTTAGAAACAAATGAAATCCGATTCTAGATATTATGATTCGGATTCCGCTCAAGACGCCAAGCAAAGGGACCATTAAACAAATTACTCACGTTGTCTTTTGGTATTATTTGATTTATAATGACCAAATTAACCTATCCACCATGTTAACTGTTAAGCTTTAATTTTAAAAAGGTGAATCATTATTTCCGAGGCTTCGTAAGCCTCGCCTCAAAAATATGGCCTCGTGCCTCAAGGCTTGTTAGCGAAAGTCGCCACGTATCTCAGCAGTTCGCATTTACGCTCGCATCTCCCAATCCGTCAATCGGCGGTTCGCGCCTTTTCCTTTTCCGGTTTATCATACGTGTCACCTGACTCAGACATCCTTCCGGCTTCAGTCGCGAGCGGCCCGAGTTTTAGTATCCTTGGCTATCGGCTCATCGTACTCCTCACTCGTTCAAAGCCTCACACGTGTCCTTCTCCAGGAGATATCAGAGTTCAGAGACCCGCTCTTAGCTCGTCTCGTCTGGACGATTCCCCGCTCCCCGCTCCCCGCTCCCCTCTCCCCGCTCCCCTCTCCATTCTCATCTCCAGCGCTCATCTTAATATACAAGATTACCATCGTTTGCGTCGTCTTCACTCCTCACTTCCTCTTAAAGCTCTGATATTTTTTCTCTGTATTTTGTCTCCATTTCCTTTTAGAATAATAGAACCAAACAAAGACACTAATCTCCACCTCGGCTCTTCCTTGATTGAAAACTTTGGAATGTCTGGAAATATCTTCTCTAAATTGTCTTTTCTAGTTGCCCATTAACCTCTCCTTCTCGTCCGTCCGTCCGTTTATTTATTTATTTTTATTTAAACCAAAGTTAATCGCTCGGGTGTAAGAGTTGAAACGGCGCTTCTACTTTTCATACAAATCGTCGGCTAAGCAGAGGACGGATGTATGTTTTTTTCTAGATAGAGTTGCATTCACGTGTATGGTATCTGTTTCGTATCGTGAGATGATTTTCCAGGTGTCGAGCTTCTCTTTTTCGATCAAGTAATAAATACTCGCTCCGAAGAAGAGTACTCTTACTTATCAAAAGAAGAAGAAGAAGAAGAAGAAGAAGGAGGAGGAGGAGGAGAAGAGTACTCTGCTCCATGAACTGTGCTTGAACAACTTGGTGGGTAAGTCTTAGTATGACTGATTTTCTTGATTCATTTCCTTTCCTTGTTTTACATTTCTGATACTCAATCGAACTTGATGGGCTTCCGATTATCTGACTATTTAATTTGTTAATGGAAATTAACGATTTTTCTTCGTTGGAGATGAACATTTTGAGTCAACTCTTATTCTTACGGATTTTTGCTTGAAGTAGCGGTTTCTGGATTCCTATTCGGACAGGATCTGTCTTTTGAGATACTTATCTGATTTTTCCCGTTTCAACTGCAATTAAAATTCACCTTAGTTATCTATGTAGTCGTTTCTATAGAAAACTAAAAAAAAAAAAAAATCAATGAGTTCTCTCTCTCTCTCTCTCTCGTCTAGTTCCTTTCTTCCTTTTATTTTCTCATGTTTTTGCTATTTTAATCAGTTGACCAGCTGTCAACTTGCTGTTAATTAACTTTTTGGTAATTAAGATAATACTCCCCTAAAGGTGATTTTCTGAATTAATGACCGTTCTCCTATCTATAAAATGGCTTTCATTCCTGGATTCAAATTCGTTTAAGCCGTTACAGCTTCTTTTTCATTCTTGAATTCAATTCCCCCCCTAAAGGGGTGATTTTTTGAGTTAATCAGCATTCTCCTATCTATAAAATGGCTTTCATTATTGAGTTCAAACTGTTTAAGCTGTTGCAGTTTCGTCTTCATTCTTGAATTCAAATCCCCCCTAAAGGTGATTAAGGTGATTTTCTGAGTTAATTACCATCCTCCTATCTATAAAATTGTTTTCATTCTTGAATTCAAATTCGTTTAAGTCATTACAGCTTCGTTTCCCTTCCTGAATTCAAATTCTCCCCAAAGGTGATTTTCTGAGTTACTTACGTTTCTCCCATCTATAAAATGGTTTCCATTCTTGAATTCAAATTCGCTTAAGTCATTGCAGCTTCGTTTTCAGATTCAAAAAGTTCGTTTTGTTGAAACCTTTATCCGCATCTTCTTAATTCGTGTAAGCTCTTGAGATGTAAAAAGAGGATATTTTTAGTTATTTCGTTTAAAATTTCTAAAGTTTATATGTTGCTTTTATGAGGGTAGTTTTAATTCACATGGTAGTCAACTAACGGCAGTTTTGTTTATTTGCTTTTTTTTTCTTTTCTCTGTGAGCAGTTTCGGAAAAGCAGTTTCCTGAGTTGGCATGGCAACCACAACAAAAACCGAAGGTTCTGTTCCTGGAACTGCAAAAGTTCCTGCGGAGGCACATCCCTTGGCAGAAGAATCATCAAAGATTGCGTCTAATATTAGTTATCATGCATGTTATAGTCCTCACTTTTCTCCTTTCAAGTTTGACAGAGAGCAAGCCTACTATGCAACAGCAGAGAGCGTCCGAGATCGCCTGATACAGGTAAGACTGCTAGAAGCCAGACAGATTAATTGATTGACTGCTAATTTCTTGCAATCTAGTATTAGAATCATATATAGCAGGTTTTGCATTCTAAGCATCAAGAAATATCTCAGAATCTAAAGCAGGATCTCGAGCATAATGCCCGAAGTGTTAGTAGACAACTAACAATCTCATGTCAACTTTTTATTTGCTCCATAGTTATGTATACTAGAGATGCCTAGACTGGAGAAAGGGTGGGCATTTTGTTATTCAGCACCTCATCAATAGAAGCTTGACTTTTACTGAATATCTTCCAATATCTTGTTTAATTTGCTTGAGGTTTTCTAATGGGAATTCAGTCTCTCAGTTATTCAACTTCTGCAGCAATGGAACGAGACTTACTTACATTTTCATAAAGTTGATCCAAAGCAAACTTACTACCTGTCGATGGAATATCTTCAAGGACGAGCTTTGACCAATGCAATTGGAAACTTGAACATCCAAAACGCATATGCTGAGGCCTTGGTTAAGTTGGGTCATGAGATGGAGGACATAGCTGAACAGGTATCTAGCCTTCTATAACTCTTTTATTATGTATTCATATTGTCAAAATCCTTTATCTGTTTTTTCATATTTGTCTTCCATTCTGTTAAATATGCCTTCTTACCTCCTAAATATGGTATAATTACTGATTCATAAGGTCAGGTCTCCATTTCTGGTCCAATTCAGTTCAAATCAATGCCGTGAAACTCTTCTCGTCAAGTTATGGAGAATCCTAATAGGCACCAGGCACCAATATATTTTCAACTCCTTGGGTGCCTTCCTCCTTTTTGTGAAAATTCTACCTGTCTAGTTTTTTGCAAGGTTCAAAGTATCGATACGTATCAGCCCGTATTGGCCGATATGTATCGTGCCGATGGCTTACTGATACGTTCCTCTAGGGGTTGTATCGGGTCAGCCACCGGTTCAGAGGGTAGCCAGGCCTTAAACCGACCCCTCTGAACCGGTTTCAAAAAAAATAAATAAAACGTAAAAAAAAATGTACCGACACAGGGGCATATCGGCCCGTGTCGATATTTAGAACCTGGGGTTTTTGATGAATCATTTTATGGTTATTGTAGTTTTCTTTCTGTTTTTTTCCCCAATTTGAGGTGTCCACAAAACTAGCAACTGCTCTACCTACTAGGAATTCCCCACAGGATTGGAACATATGACCTCCCATGAGGGGATGCTATGTGCCAGTGGAGCAAGAGGGCATTGGCATGTATCATAATTATTCATGATCTATTGTTTACTTATTGTGATTAATTCCTTAGTAAAACCACAAGCTGCATTGCCATGACACAGTTCTTTTCCCAATATTGGTTCCATTCTGCATTCACCAATGCAATTTATGTATAGACAGATTGTAGGATGTGTTTATGATCAATCCAAGGTTCAGAATGATGACAGTTAATATGAGGTTCATCTTTGTAGGAGAAAGATGCAGCCCTTGGGAATGGTGGTCTGGGAAGGCTTGCATCATGCTTTTTGGACTCGATGGCAACTTTGAACTTGCCTGCTTGGGGTTATGGTTTACGGTACAGATATGGACTGTTCAAGCAGAGAATTACAAAGGAGGGTCAAGAAGAAACTGCTGAAGATTGGCTTGAGGTTTGATTTGAATTAGAATCCTCAGCAATCAATTGGTTTTTCTTCATTTATAACTTCCCTGGTAATTTCTGATGGGCTTTCTGCAGAAGTTCAGTCCCTGGGAAATTGTCCGGCATGATGTCATGTTTCCTATTAGATTTTTTGGTCATGTTGAGGTCTCTCCTAGTGGATCGTAAGTATTATGACTTGTTTATCTGTCAAACAGATCTTCACATCCTCTGTTATGGGAACTTTAATTGTTTTATACTGAAGCAACAAAAGAATGTTGGATTTGTTTCTTTTCTTATACTCATATTGCACTTTGCTTCCTTCCCAACCTTTAGTTTAAGAGGTGTTAACATCCTTATATTCTTTCTTGATGCCTTTCATTTTAATTGCTTGACAGTCGAAAGTGGGTTGAAGGAGAAATTATCCAAGCATTGGCCTATGATGTGCCCATTCCTGGATACAAGACCAAGAACACTATTAGTCTTCGTCTTTGGGATGCAAAAGCTGGAGCAGAAGATTTTAACTTATTTCATTTTAATGATGGACAGTATGAGTCTGCTGCACAGTTTCATTCTAGAGCTCAGCAGGTTAATATCATTTTCCAAAAAGCTAGGCCTTTGATATAATCAATGATTAACGTATCGGTATCGGGTATCGTATTGGACCACTTAGATACGGATATGGATATGCTTTGGAAACGCATGGATATGAACGAAAAATATGGATACACAGAAAAATGATTATATGTGAATTATTATATTGATTATTTTCTATTTTTCTATTTTTAATTTTTAATATTAGCCAAAAAGTCAACTAAGAATTAATTCTCAAATATTTATTTTACAATATTTCTATTTTTGTAAACAATAAACATGTTATTATAAAATGCAATTAAAATATCAATTAAAATTTTATAAAAATATATAATATTAACTTGAAACATATCAAACAGAATAAAATTTCTAAGATACATATCATATGCAAATTCATAAATTTTAACTACTAAATAATTATTCCATTATTAATATTTTTATTTCCATAAATTTTATGAGATAAAAAATCATCTTTTGATATAAATGTATATTATTTTATTTGACAAATTCAATTAATATTATATTCCCAAGTATTTTATAAACAATATTTTTATTTTTGTAAAAAATAAATATGTTGTTACTTAATGCAAATTAAAATATTAATTACTAATTTATAAAAATGTTAAGATACATATCATGCTCAAATTTATAAAATTTAAGTATTAAAATAATTATTCTATTATTAATATTTTTATTTGTATAAATTTTTTGAAATTAAAAACCACTTTTTGATATAAATGTGGACTTGAGAAATTATTTATTCCATTAGTTTACAAAATACTAATTCTGAATATTAATTTTTTTAGTTTACAAAATACTAATTCTGAATATTATTTAGATTGCATGTGAAATTTAAGTAAAAGGTATTTCATTTCACTTATTATCGAGAGTTGAAAGTTGGCTTATTGTGGTTTAAGGTTGCGCTTAAGGTTTAGAGTCTTTAGACATTTGGTGACCTGGGTTCAAATCACACGAGCTCCATTTTTTAATATGGACACGAACCTAGGAGTGTCGAGTGCAAACCGCAAAGTGCGAACACGTCTTTGTATTGGCGTGTATCGGTCCGCGGCCAATACAACGCAATACGGGTCGATACGAATGCGCACCGTTCTGATATGCATGACTCAGGAGGTATGGGTTTAGTTGTAGCGTATCTCGTATTCCCTCTGGCCAATACCGATATCGTATCGTTATTTAAATCCTTGGGTATCATAGCAAAGTTAGCTTGTATTTTTTTATGCATACATATATGTTAGCTCTTAACTAGTATAACTAAGGCTCCATTTGGAAGGAGTACATATACAAATTTGTAGAGTGCAAAAACTTTTTATTTTGTATGCATTTGTACTGTACATATTTGTATTTGTACTCCTTGCAAACTGAGCCTAAGCTCCTTTCTCTTACTTGCAATTTGTTGCTTCTCTTCCACAAACTATTGTGTAACCTATATTGCAACTTGTCAATTATTAATTTCACGATATGTTTTTTGGCATTGGTTATGGGTGTCCATTCCCATGTCTATACCGTTTGATTGCCTGATGAAGTTGTATCACATTCTGCCACTACAGATTTGTGCAGTTCTATATCCTGGAGATACTACGGAAAATGGAAAGCTTTTACGATTGAAGCAACAATATTTCCTTTGCAGTGCCTCACTTCAGGTGTGACTATTCAATTTTCTTGCATTAGTTGTGTTTTAACAGCTGTGTTTAAGCAGTTCAAACCAATCGGTCAACCATAATGTAGATTAGTCTCTAATTAATTATACAATGACTAAACTACCCCCACTTAAGTATGGGACAGGAAGTCTCTATTAGAATTGCCACATAAGCACATAACTTAACTAAATAAAATGACTAATCTACCCTTATTCAGCTAGTTCTAACACTCCCCCTCAAACTGGGGAATATATGTCATATAATCCCAGCTTGTTACATATATAGTTCACTCTCCCTGAGCTTAAGCCTTTTGTAAACAAATCTACCCATTGATCACTTGAGCCCACATGTTTTGTGCTTATCTCTCCAGTAAGGACCTTCTCCCTCACAAAGTGGCAATCAATCTCTATGTGCTTTGTTCTCTCATGACAAACAGGCTTAAATGAGATGTGGAATCTAGCTTGATTGTCACAGTACAATTTCATAGGTTTGTCCATGGAGAATCCAATTTCTTGTAGGAGATTCCTCGGCCATACTAATTCACATGTAGTGTGTGCCATGGCTCTTTATTCGGCTTCAGCACCGCTCCTTGCCACAATGGTCTGCTTCTTACTCTTCCATGTCACAAGATTTCCTCCAAGAAATGTGCAGTAACCTGTAGTAGATCTTCTATCTGACACTGAGTCTGCCCAATCTGCATTTGTATACCCAATTACCTCAAGTCTTCCTCCTGGCTTGTACAATAACCCATGGTGTGGAGCTTCTTTTAGGTACCTTACAATTCTAAGAACTGCATCCTAGTGAGGTATCTGAGGATTCTGCATAAATTGGCTCACCACATTAACTACAAAGGAGATGTATGGTACCTTCCCCTATATCACTGCTCAACTTAGCATTTGGTTCCATGAGAGTTGCAGTCGGTTTTGCACCTAACAATCCTGTTTCATCCAATAGATCAAGAACATATTTTCTTTGGCACAGGTTTATACCTTGTTTTGATCTAGCAACTTCTATACCCAAGAAATATTTCAACTTCCCAAGGTCTTTTGTTTGAAAATGGTTTTACAGAAAGACCTTTAGTTTATCAATCCCCAATTTGTCATTGTCAGTTATGACAATATCATCCACATAGACCACTAATAAAATATTTCCGGCTTCTGAATCATAGCTGAACACTGAGTGTTCAACCTGACATTGTTTCATTCCAAAATTCTTCACCACTTCACTAAATTTCCCAAACCAAGCACGAGGCGATTGTTTCAACCCATAAATTGCCTTTTTCAGTTTGCACACCTTACCATCCTCCCCCTGAGCAACAAACCCATGTGGTTGCTTCTTACATGCCTCCTCCATAAGGTCACCATGAAGGAAGGCATTTTTAATGTCAAGTTGAAACAAGGGCCAATCATACATAATTGCCAGGAAAATTAAGACACGAACGGAGCCAATCTTAGCCACTAGAGAGAAGGTCTCCATATAGTCCACCCCATACAACTATGAGTGACTTTTAGAAACAAGTTTGGCCTTCAAATCATCTGGCAAGTATTTAACAGTATACACCCATTTACAACCCACATGTTTACTGGGAGGAAGAGTAGTATGTTTGAGTATGCTGAAGGGCAAAGAGTTCCTCCTTCATTGCCTGTCGCCACACAGGTGAGGTAAGAGCCTCCTGGACATTCTTAGGTATAGAAATAGATGACAACAGTGAAACAAACTGGCGATGTGAAGCGGAAAGGCGAAAAACATAAACAAAATTGGAAATGGGATGGAGGGTACAACTACATTCATCTTTTCGTAAAGCAATGAGAAGATCAAGTCCGGAAGGTTTTGGGGAAGGAGCAACAACAGAATCCGCAGACAAGGTAGAAGCTAGAGGAGGAGCCTGTGTATGTCGATGAGTACAGACGTGCCAGATCGATGGTTGTTCAATAGGAATTTGCATTGGAAGAGGTGAAAGGTCAACCCCAATTGGAACAATCGGAACGGGATCACGGGCTGGAAGAGGAAGATGAAGCAAAAGTGGAGATACCGATACTTTAGGTCTCGAGAAGAAGGGGATAGACTCAAAAAAGGTGACATCAGGATAGACATAGAACTTCCAAGTAATGGGATTGTAACACATACCCTTTCTGGGTCCAAGAGTAGCCAAGAAAGACATTTAATAGAGTGTGCATCCAGCTTGTCTATCCCAGGACTCAAATTTTGAACAAAACACACACAACCAAAGACCCATGGTGTTAATGGAAAGGGAGACAAGGTGGAGAACAAAATAGAAAAGGGAGACCGACCATGAAGGATGAAGGAGAGCATCCGATCAATAAGGAAACAAGTAGTAAGCATAGCATCACTCCAAAATTGTTTAGGAACACTCATATGATGAAGAATAGATCGAGCAGTTTCAAGGAGATGACGGTTCTTCCGTTTAGCCACCCCATTTTGTTGAGGAGTGGATGCACATGAAGTTTGATGAATGATGCCAATGTTGAAAGGAAGTAAGAAAGTATTCATGATCGTTATTTGAACGAAGAACTTTGATTGGAACACCAAATTGTGTATGTAATTCAGCGTGGAATTTTTGAAAAATGGAAAATAATTTACTAATTTCTTTCATTAAATAAATCCATGTCATCCTTGAGCAATCATCAATAAAAGTGACAAAATACTTGTAACCATTATAAGACTCTATTTTAATCGGACCCCAAACATCTAAATGAACCAAAGCAAAATGATTAAACATACGACTATCAACTCTAGGACTGAAGGGAACCCAACGGTGTTTCCCATATTGACATGACTCACACTGTAAAGACAACAAATGACTCAAAGACGGAACCAATATCTTGAGTGCCTTGAGAGATAGATGCTCCAGCCGACAATGCCATTGTAGAGGAGTGAGTGAGGTCTGAAGTGCAACTGACGATCCACCACCGTCAAGGTAATACAATCCATCGGCTTCATGCCCCCCCAACCAATCTTCTTCCCCGTCTTGAGATCCTAAAAAACACAGAAAGAAGGGAAAAATGTAATAGAGTAATTAAGGGTCTTAGTTAATTTACAGACTAACATAAGAATGAATGGAAATTCAGGTACATATAGAACAAATGATAAAGAAAGAGAAGCCGTGTCAATTTTACCAATACCACAAATGGGAGAGATGAACTATTGGCAAGGGTAACAGTTTGAGATGTGGAAGTTTCAGAGAGAGAAGAGCACACCTGGAGTCCCGGTCATGTGATCAGAGGCTCTAAAGCCAATAATCCAGGGAGAGGGTTTGGATGCTAGACAAGCTATACCTGAGTGTGCAAGGGTGGCTGTAGTATGTTGTGAAGTAGCGGAGGAACCTCTCATACTCGTTGCGTGGTACCAGTACACTCATCATCTCCTTCCCGGAAATAGATGTAGATGTGGAAGGTATGAGATCTGACTGTTGGTTATCACTGACATCAACCCCACCAGCCATTGCATGATTAGCCCATGTAGAAGGTGGGCCATGGAGATCATAATAGAAATTCATTGAATGTTCATCCCTGCCATAGTGGGTATGCTTCCTAGTAGAGTTACTTTTTCCTTTACCCTGGCCTCCCCCTAAGTCACAACCACCACCACGACCAAATATGGAACCACCATGACCTCCTCGGGAAGCATGTCCTCCTCCTCTAGTACCACGTTCGCCTCCTCTAGCTATCACAAATGCTGATCTGTCAGATGGTGTGGGATTCTCTGTAGATCCCAAAGAAATCCTGCGAAGCCGTGCAAAAACTTCCTCAAGTGTAGGAAGAGTAGAGCCACTCAATATTTGGGCCCTAACTGGTTCATACTTTGATTTCAACCCCACTAAGAACCTAGTGACATCTAGTTGCTCCTTCTGTTGGTGCTGAACCTTAACATTTGGAGTGGGGGGATGATAGACATTGAGTTCATTTTTGAGGTTCTTCATACTAACATAATACTCTTCTAGGGTTTTATTCCCTTGCTGTAGTTCGAAATACTCCTGATAGAGCTGATATACCCTTGTTATCTTGCTTAGATTAAAACTTCTTGGCATGTTCCTATATGTCCTTAGTTGTATCTAAGAACATAAAATTGGCACTTATTTTGGGTTCCATATTGTTCCATAACCATGTCATGATTTAGGCAACTTCTTGTTCCCAGTCTGCACACCTAGATAGTCAGAGGGGATCATCACACTCAGTTTCTGATCACTAGAACCATCTCCTGTTGCTGCCATTATGTCCCCCACTGTTATCTCTAATGCTGAACCCTCAGTCTACCAAATACTGCTGTCAAGGCAACACGACAGCACACTGATAACAATCTCACAACTAGTCACAATCAACAACTTGATGTAGACTAACATTCAGGTTAAGAACTGGATGTTTTAACCAGATTTGGCTACCATCCAGATTAGAGCATTGATGAAAGCTACTAGGCTGAGGTATTCGGCCACTTCTTTCAACACAATTTTTTTTTCCTGTTCACACCACTACTGACACCCCAGAAATATTAGTCACCATTACAACAACACAATACTCAAGCAACCACACACAAAAAAAAATTTATGTTCACACCACTACTAACAACCCAGAAATATTAGTCACCACGACAGCAATGCAACAACTCAAGCAACCACACACAAACCCTCTTGAAATTGTTCAGTAGAGGGTAAACACCACCACACGACTAGGGCTGTCACAAATGGTGACAGCAGTATTAGGCTGATATCCTAGGGCTTCCGCACCTTCCTAATACTTGTAATAGTGATTGCGGCAGTCCTAAAATAATAAATAACAGATGCCACAGCTATCAGACTGTGTACCTCAGATTCGCAGCCCAGAGAAGAAGAGAAAAGGAGGAGAGAGAACTTGAAGTCGCAGGATGGAAACCTTGAAGTCACAGCCTTCTTCTCCTTTGTTTATGGCTCTGATACCATGTTTTAACGGCTGTGTTTAAGCAGTTCACCAGTAGAGAGAAAGGGAGAAAGAAGAAGAAGAAAGAAGAACAGTCAAATCTGATAAATAAACCCTATCAGTCGACCATAACGTAGATTAGTCTCTAATTAATTGTACAATGACTAAACTGCCCCCACCTAAGTATGGGACAGGAAGTCTCTATTAGAACTGCCACATAAGCACAAATGAATAAAATGACTAATCTACCCTTATTCGGCTAGCTCTAACAAGTTGATAACTTCAGTAGAAAGGCACAACCCTTGTTTATTTTAGCATCAATAGAGATTGATTTTGTAGTTCATGAGTTTCATGCTGCATATATATGTTTAGCCATAAATTTATGTACACTGTGGTGCTAGTTGATTCCTAACATACAACCATCGACAGGACATCATTTTCAGATTTAAGGAGAGAAGGGAGGGAAAGAGAGCATGGGAGTGGTCTGAATTCCCTAACAAGGTTGCAGTACAACTAAATGATACGCATCCTACTCTTGCAATTCCAGAATTGATGAGAATACTAATGGATAATGAAGGACTTGGCTGGGATGAAGCTTGGGCTATCACAAAAAGGTGCATTAGTTGGTGCTAATGTCCTTTTTCCAAGTATCTAAGTTACTAAGTCCTCCTATTGCTATTTCATCTTGGGTTGTTTTTGGGAACATCTGATGTAATGGTTATTATTTGCTCATAGACTAACAAAGTATTTTTATGAATCAGAACCATTGCTTATACTAATCACACAGTCCTCCCAGAAGCACTGGAGAAATGGTCACAATCTGTAATGCAGAAGCTTCTACCACGTCACATGGAGATAATAGAAGAAATTGATAAGAGGGTAAGCCTTTTTAACAGTTTCTTATTTCTTCCATGTATCCAGTCTTGTGTATGTTGTGTATAATGTGATACAAAAAAATAAAGGTCCAGTCGGATCACTATCAAGCTAGAAGTTGATAAGGTTTTCTTGATCATTAATTGGAACATAGGCTTCTTAGAGAGAGACCAATGAAAAAAAAAATCTATTGGAAAATGGAGGGTGATGATCTAAATTCTGCTAATAATTCTCGTATCAGATGAACTAAAGTCCAAAAGGCCATTCAAATATAACTAAAAAAGACTACTTACAGTGGTCTTACAACATCCATATGTATTGAAAATAAAACACTACAAGCCAAGTGTAAAATCTACTGCAAATATTGTTTCTAGCTGCTCTTTGAAATCCTATGTAGCTGCATCTTATATGAAGGAACCTTTCCCTCTTCTCTGTTTTCAAATTTCAAGTAATGAGAATTTTCTCTATCACTTGTAAAAATCAGTTAATTTGACTTGAGTAAAATTAAAATTTAATAGAATACTTCTAAAAACCATCACCAGAAAATGAACCAAAGGATTCATAAAAAATGATATTATTCCCAGTTAATTGGAAGAAAAACTCATACATGAGCTTTAATATGAGCAATAGTCACCATGAATAAATGCCCTATCTGACGTATAATATTTGCAAAATTTTAATCCAATCAAAACAGATAAATGAATGTTGTAGCCAACAAGACAATAATTGAGGGAAAAGGCTATTAAAGGAGAACCTATTTTCTTTTCATACAGGTCTAAGAAGGGAAAAGTTCCTTCCTCCCTTGCACAAGGACTTGTGCCCTGTTCAATCTCAGACTTTTATTTGAGAAACTAACGCCACCGTTAATATTAGATTTACCATGTTATATTGTCATTTAGCTCAATTTCTAAGAACCACATTCTCTCTTATTTCAAAGAAATATATTTGTGGAATGTCAAACTTCAATTACCTTAAAAATATGGATAAAAAGAACAAAAACAAGAGAAAATCTAGTGACTTACAGTCTGCTAGGGATGCAAATGGGTCGGATTTAATCTGATTCAAATTCAAATCCAAATTTGTCTAAGTCAGATTTGGATTTTTTTTGGTCATATATGGACCAAATTGGATCTGAAAATATGATCTATTTATTAATCAGATCAAATTTGGGTGGTGCTTGATTCAGTTCGCTAGGATCCAATCCAATTTTATATTTACGTATACAATCACCTTTTTGCAGTATTAAAATTCTTTAGGATTAAATGGGATTTGGGATTTCGACAAACCTAACTTTTCTATTTATAGTATATATTTCTTGTTTTATATTTATGCTAATTTTGTATAAATTCATTGACATTCCAATCAAATTGAATAAATGAATCGAATTCAAATCCATGTTTTACATATCATTTGGATATTGAATCAAATTTGGATCTCTCAAATTCTTATCAAATTGGATTCAGATATACCCCTATCTGAATTCAATCCAATCCATTTGCAGCCCTATAGCCTGTTCAGCACTATGTGCAGTTTTATCATTCTGGTTTGTCATAGCATTTGAACCCACACAGCTGCAACCTGAAACGGGTTCAATTCTTGACACTTCAATATGTTTTTTGTTCTGTTTTTATATTAACAACTGGGAGTGGATTCATTGCTGGGTGTGTGACAGATGTATTTTAATTGTTATTTATGAATGAAGTTACCATTTCCAAAAATGAAAAAACTGAGCGGATTCATTTTAGATGGTGTTGACCAAAATCATTTCATTTCACATCGCTTTCCAAGACCCAAATAAATAATTTGCTTGGGAAAACATCCTTTTGAGTCCTTGACCAAAATCTTGATCATTTATTGCTTCGTTGATGATTTTTTTTGCATCTTCAGTCCAATTTCTGACAAACCCATATGAGACATAGAAGACTTCAAAACCATACTACAAATGAAATTTAGTCAGGACTTAGTAGTTTGATTTGACAGCATACCATATGGTACTGTAGTTGAGGATACTTCAGTCGCATATGCTTGGATATTGTGATCTTGGGATTTTTTGTATTCCTTATCTTTTGAATATTCTTGCAGTTTATTGCCATGATACGCTCCACCCGAATGGACCTTGAGAGTAAGCTCCCTAATATGTGCATCTTGGATAATAATCCCCAAAAGCCAGTTGTGCGGATGGCAAATTTGTGTGTGGTATCTTCACATACGGTAAGACAATCATTTATTATCATTTCAATTAGTGTAATTGACCTTCCTCTTTCTCTCGATTTTGTTGATGCTCTGCATTTCAAAAAGATTCAAACAAAAAGGTCCACTGTGCAAAGATAACAGCATTTCTTTCTCAATCAACCAATAACCTTAATTAACATATAGCGCTCAGTTCCACATTACCGTCTAATTACATGGAGAAGGTTGATTTGTAATACGTATGCTCAACAAGCAACAACATAAGCCGCATTGCTATGGCAGCACAAGCTTTGTATGCTTATTTGTATGTTTGACATGGGTTTGTCAGCTGAGCATCTAGAGAAGAGACTTAAATGATCCAGGGTTCTTCCACGAGACAACATGACGGGGCCCAAAAGGGCCCAGCCTTTTCCCTTGCGGAAAGTATCATCTCAGAAGCCCTTGTAAATAGCACATTTTTAAACTATTTTCTGCTTTTTGTTAAGTGGTGCATACATATCGTATTAGTTCACAAAAAAGGGAAAGAGGCCAAAGTTCTCATGCACAAGTATACAGCCTTTTCCTGCCTTTTTTTAGAAGTAGAAGTTGAAACTTGGATGGCTAATAATATCGTTCTGGGAAAGTTCCAATAATAAATAAGATGGAGCTGGTGTTGATTTGGGGAGAAATATGGTATGGCTAATGCAAAGGTCTCCTATCTAATAGATGATGTGGATTGGCTATATCATCTATCCACGTGGCAGAAAAAAGGTTGGTCATTAGAAAAGAAACCTAGTAGTAAGTACTCATTTTGTACATATATTTTATTTGTTATTGATTACAGAAAAAAAACCACATTTACTTAATTTGTTTTTTCTCAAAATTTATTCTTCACTTTATTTTATTGTCATATTGGCTCCTGACTTAGTCTGAACTGAAATTGACAAGAATTTGTAATATGGTTATGTCTAACCATATCTTTTCCTGAACTTCATCACATCTATTTTATTTGTTGTCGATTACAAAAAAAGATCACATCTATTTTATTTGTTATTTTTTCATATTTTGTACTTCATTCTATTTTATTGCCATATTAGCTGTTGACTTGAGTCTGAATTTGACAATAATTTGTCTATGCCCGTCTTTATGTAGGTAAATGGTGTGGCTCAGTTACACAGTGATATCTTAAAGGCAGAGTTGTTTGCAGATTATGTTTCTATATGGCCCATGAAATTCCAGAATAAAACCAATGGGATCACTCCTCGCCGATGGCTCCGTTTTTGCAGCCCTGAACTTAGTAGTATAATCACCAAATGGTTAAAGACTGATCGATGGATTACTGACCTTGACCTCCTTTCCAATCTTCGTCAAGTATTTATTTAAAAGATTAACAAAGCATATTTGTTTTTTTCCTCATTTCTCAACATTTGTTCATTGTATATCATGAAACCACTGACCTCTATGCGACAGTTTGCAGACAATGAAGAATTGCATGTTGAATGGGCATCTGCCAAAATGGCTAACAAGCGTCTTTTGGCTCAATATGTATTGCAAGTAACAGGTGTATCTATTGACCCCAATAGCCTCTTTGATATACAAGTTAAGCGCATCCATGAATATAAGAGACAGCTGCTGAACATTCTGGGTGCAGTATATAGATACAAGAAGCTAAAGGTATACAATAGTCCCAACTATTTAAATGCAATTTTTTTATCATGTTGCTTAGGTAGTATTAACAATGAATGAATGAAATTCCAAGACTCAACAAACACATCCAAGGCATGTATCTTCTAATGGATCCAATGTCATTCCCATTTAGAATATCTTCTGTTTGTTTCTTCTTCAATAAAAAGTTACCTTTGCTTCAAAAAAAAAAAAAATCAACCTGATTGTTCCTAACCCTAAATAATCTGATGGAGTATTCTTTTGATGGTTCACTGGCTCATTGAACCATCAGAAAAAACAGAACTGTTTTTTAGATTATAAATAAATAAATAAATATATATATAAATGATTTGACTGTTATGTCATCTGATTAGATTGGGTCCAGCCTAACACATCTCCTGAGTAGGTTTTACAATACATCTTTATAGATGGTATTACGAAAACATTTTGTGGATAGATTTACCCTGGTCAATGGGTCTGTTTCTGGATTTCTCTTACAGAATCCGTGTACTGTTGCCGAATGCATAATATTTTTCACTGTATGCCTTATGATGCAGTTGTATGTTCATCTTCTATACTTATTTCAGACATGCAAAGAAATTCAAATTCACTTCATATGATACATTCTTTTTTTTTTTTTGTAATTGTATTCCGGTTAAATTAGTGGTTATTTGAAATGCCTTATTTTAGGTTAATATTCTCATTCTGAAATGTCAAGATTGGCTAATTTGTCAAGTTTCTTTCCTTGACTATGTTTTTCCAATGATAAAGACCAATATTTTCATTATTGAATTATTGAAAGAGATTCTATGTAAACATGCCAATGAATTTTACATTTGCATTTAAGACAATAGAGATTCTGCTTGAGATTTGATAGGTACATGTTACACTGTTTTGGTGGCTGCAACTTAAATGCATGTCTTTAAACATGTTTCATAGGAGATGAATGCTGAAGAACGGAAAAAGACAACAGCAAGAACCATCATGTTTGGAGGAAAAGCATTTGCGACATATACAAATGCTAAGAGAATAGTCAAACTGGTGAATGATGTGGGGGCTGTTGTCAACAATGACCCGGACGTCAACAAATACTTGAAGGTAATAGCATTGGCTTTCATGGAGCACAATCTGCTTACATTGTGACTGCAAAGGTGCAACTTGATTTGAATATATTCTCAGAATTAGTTTTATTTCTCTGATATTATTGACCATATTGAAATTCAATTAGTTTTTTACACGTCAATGCCACAAGTGCAAGTATTAGAACGTTGCATGCTAAGAGTAGATATGGAGTGATCAACATAAAAGGTCATTACCCAGTGATGGTACTGATTTATCCAGGATCTTGGGAGGGCTAGACCAGACATGGACCTAAACTTCGGTATTTTGTAGCACAAAATGGCTGCTCTCACCTCTAACCCACATTTTCTTCCTTGCCAGACGAGGATTTTTCCACTGCACCAAGCAATTGCTCCTATATGGAGTGATCTACATCCTACACTTGAAAATGATGGAACTGATATTTCCACAATACGAGCAGCTACTGATTTATTATTGCAAAGAATAGAAACATCTCCCCCCCCCCCCCCCCCTTCACCATCATCATCATCCATGCCTTATCCCAACTATATGGGATTGGCTACATGAATCATTTCCCCCTATAGAGGGATTTTTCTATGCTGTTAATTAGGGGTGAAAAAAGTATAAATCACAAATACCCAATATACGTTTCTTTTTCTGTTAAATTGGTCGGTCATCCATCACCAAAAATATCAACCAATCAGCCACCTATGCTTATTGATTTTGCAAAATAGAAGATTCGTTTTTATATATGTTACTAGGAATATAAGAAATTGACCGAGCAGCACATCAGTTGGGCATTCTGGATCAAGACATGGCTTACCAACTGGGCAGGTGTGCAATGAAATATGGAGTTCCTATGACATTATAGTTAACTCAGCCTTGATCAACTGTCCAGTTGTTATCAAACCATTCAAATAAATTGATTTCAATGTTAAGAAATGAACCTGTTTTCATTTTTTACTGGAAGTGAATCTTTTCTAGGTAATGACACTGCCCACTTACTAGCAGTGCCTTGGATGTCATGTCAAGTGCAATTACTTCATTTTAGTTTTGAATTTTTGAATCATATAGAACAGTATTTTTTTTCTTGGTATCACATATTACATATGGGTTTGATCCCATGCATATTACACATAGGTGGGGACAAACCAGGGTGCATGTGAGGTCCACTGACCTTACCACAGAGAGCCTGCAGTTACATGGGTTTGATCCCATGCCTCCATATTCAGAGGGATGCTGAGTGACCATCTCAGCTACTGAGTCATCATCATATAGAAGTGCATTTTTCATTAGTACAGAAATGTGTGAATTTTCATAAGAAATGTACAATGCACCAATATTATAGATCTTTAAAAATGCCACTAGGCATATATATTAAGTACGCCAAAATCTTTATTCCACATATGTGCTCATATTTACCAATTTGTTTCGCCATACCATGTGCATTTACCGATCTTTTTGTTGTGTTTGCATTCTTGTTGACAAAATATTGAGATTAGGCATTGTTGAGTAGAGTAGGCACTGAACTATACATTAATTTTTTGGACACTGTAATTATGCCACATATGCATTATGTAGTACCTACTGTCCAAAATAGGATATTTCTAGTTGAAAACAAGAGACTGGTATTGAATTTTTGTGAGTATCCACATGTGCAATATGAATATCGCACATTGTTCAACATGATCAGGTTTTCATACAAAGGGATTATTCTTCTTCCATAGGTTAAGCCACCAGAGAAAAAGTTAATGATGCCTCTGGTAATGGTAAGGAAACCAAGTAATTGTACTTGTATTGATGTCTATTATTTGTTGAGGTCAGAGGCTATTCCATAATTATGTAAATGGATGGAAAGATTGATCAAGTCATACACCTAGGACCATATGTTATGGCACATCTTTGCCAATTTGATGTCTTCAGTTGTTCATTTATTTTCCTTTGTGCTTTACATTAGATGGATAATCTCCTTGGGCTAAGTTTGTTCTAATTCCCACATGTTTTCAGGTTGTTTTTGTTCCAAATTACAATGTATCTGTAGCTGAAATGCTCATCCCAGGAAGTGAGTTGTCACAGCACATCAGTACAGCGGGCATGGAGGCAAGTGGTACAAGCAACATGAAATTCTCACTCAATGGTTGCATCATAATTGGAACATTAGATGGGGCTAATGTTGAAATCAGGGAGGAGATTGGTGAGGAGAATTTCTTCCTTTTTGGTGCAAAAGCAAATGAAGTTCCAAGGCTACGCAAGGAGAGAGAAAATGGACTGGTAATGTGCTGCAATTTTTCCAAAATGTCTGGTAACATTACATAGTTACCTTCATTTAGTTTGTGGAAGTAAAAGAACATCCCTAAATATTTTTACTATTCGTAATTGAGGGAACAACTTTTCTTCATCCAAGGGCAATAATTTTCTGGTGTTAACGTTCAAGAGATTTTGTGACTCATTTCTGCCAAGATTCAAGAGGGGTTGTTAATATAACCTTAAGTTTGGTAAAATCAACATAGGATTTCTGGTGTCAAACTTGGGTGCAATGTAACCAAGCAGAACAGATACCACAAATCTGTTTTTGGTTCTTTAAATTGAAGTGGATTTGGAAATGGAATTGATCCCAATTCCATGTTCAAATGTTAGGTACACACATCTTGAGGTGGAATTGGATATGTCAAACCCCATCAAATCTCTGAAAACTGTTGTTTGGGCACTTTTCTTGGCATCATGGAATTCATAGAAACGCTGAAGCATGTACACGAATTTTATGTTTTAGTGGAGTTGGAAATCTTGTCAGGGGCTAGTGATTTCATTTCTGTGGAATTGAGGCAGAAATGGAATTCAAATCTATTCCACTCCTGCAAATCAAAGACTGCATAAGTAATTTGCATGTCCATTGTTTGTTACAGGTTTACTAAAATTTTGGACCCATTACTAGAATTTCTTTAGGGTTGTATAAATTGAAAACACAATATCATATCTTGCTTTTGGATCCTTTCACTACACAATAGTAGTGAGGGGAGCACCATGCCATGCATCTTAGTAATACATCTTAAATTAACATTCCTTGCATTCTATTGAACATTCTCATATTCCTTTATCTGGTTTAGTCATAGCTTCTATTTTTACAGTTCAAACCAGATCCACGGTTCGAAGAGGCCAAACAATTTATAAGAAGTGGTGCATTTGGAAGTTATGATTATAATCCACTCCTTGAATCCTTGGAGGGCAACTCTGGCTATGGGCGTGGTGATTATTTTCTGGTTGGTCAAGACTTCCCAAGTTATATGGATGCTCAAGCACGAGTTGATGAAGCTTACAAGTAAGAAATTACAACATCCCGCATTCCTCCTCTATTTTACCAGTGTTCCATTGGTGCATGAATGATTGCATATGGCATCATGCATTTACAGTTTGGTGCATGCACTTGAATCTTCTTTAATTGGAAACCGCAATGGATGTTCCTTTTCTTATCAGACATTAAGGGGGTGTTCGAAAACATGGTTGGTTTTGTTATTGAAAACAAAAACAACTGTCATGTCAACAAAAACAATACAGTTTTGCTGATATGGCAGTTGTTTTTGTTTTCAAAAACAAAATCAACCATGTTGTTGAACACCCCCCTAAAGCGTTAATTAGTTGATCTATTTTCAGTTCTGAATTTATTAATAACCAAGTAATCAAAAGGTAAGAATAGTGTTTTCAGGTTTTTCCAAAATGCAAGTTTAGGTGGCCCGCTGATGTTTTCTTGAGTTGGTAAAGTATCCATGCCTCCAACATTGCAGGTTATTTTAAAATGGATGTTGTGAAACAGAGACACCACCTGCTGGAAAATAGTGCTAATGTTGCACCATCATCATATGTCTGCTTAATGGCAATGCATCTATGAAGAAATAGCTAAAATCACACATTTTACATTTACAAACTGGAAAAGTCAGAGGTACCAGCTAGCTTACTGGTAAAGTGATGTAGGACCAGCTCAGTTCTAGTTCTTGGAGAATGTTGAATGGTCTTCTTGATCAGAGTTTTATGGCTCACTGGCTGTCAACGGCTGTAATGGATTCTTAAAGGTATAAGAGAGAAGATAGGGAGAGAAAGAAGAGAGAAAATACCTGGAATCACTCACAGGGTGCCTAGAATCACTCTAGGGCATGAGAATCACTCACCATAGCTAGCATAAGCTGAAGAAAACGCAATATGATTCATTGCCTTTGAGGACTCAAACTAAGCTGTCATATCCTATTTCAATTCAAAGAAGACTCAATAACTCTAATCCTACTTATGTAATAACTCTGAAATTTTAAACATAAACAAATTATAACTAAAAAATCTAAACCATATTATTGGACCCCACAAAAAAATCAAAATGACAAAAATACCCCTACTGTCCAAAATTACAGAAATACTTAAAATATTATAAAATTCTATTTTTGACTCTTCAGCTCCTGCATCATTCTCCCCCCGGTTGAAAAAAACTCGTCCTCTAAGTTTTGAAGAACTTGAGGATGAAAAGGTGATATGCCCCAATTACAGAAGGAGTAGGACTTCCCACAGCTACATGCTTGGATTCCAGAGTAGAGGCCACACGTAGAACTAGAAAAGGATCTTGGAAAGAAATGTATTTCTGAAACACTACCTTTCATAACCATATTTGTTAAATCATCAATAACATTAGATTCTTGAACATTTAATTCATCAACTAGCTTTTGTTATGAATCTTCCCCTCGCTTATCCAAATTCTCAACTGCAACATTTGGAACTTTTCCTTCAACTTCTAGCTTAGGAATCACCATCTCTATGTGTTTTGCTATCCTTGGTTCTTCAACATACTCTAGGACTCCTTCCATTGTTGATGTTGGCAGAACTTGTGCTATGTCATGTTGTAATTCTTGAATTAGTTCTAATTGATCTTGCAACATAAGTTCACTTACTTCATACTAGGATCTACTACAATCAGCACATTTGTATCTTGCACATGAATTTCCTTAACTTGCTCCACTTCTATTTCTTCTTGATCAGTAGCCTCAAGCTGATCATGGGTGTTGGAAACTCCAACAATTTCTATTTTTGCGTGGCCATTACCTTCTTGATTTTTAATATCTACAACTTCTATATCTTGAAATTCTTCTTCTTTAGCTTCATCCCCAACTTCAACTCTGGGATAGCCATCAACATGCAAGGAATCATCTACTTTCTTTTCAACTTTGTACCTTCTTCCCATTGACTTCAAGTTCTTTGTTGTAACCTACCGCTTCTTTTGCTTGAAATTAGTCAACTCCATATATAGATCATCATGAAAGTCTAGTGGGATGTACTTTTCTTGCAAACACCTCTTCATCTCTACCCATGTACTAATTGGATCATCACCTCTATTTTCTAATCATTGCTCAAGAGTTCTCCACCATACTTTAGCATGACCCGTCAGATTCATGCACACAAATCTAATCCTTTGTTTGTCAAGGATATCATGCCAATCAAAATATTATTCTAGTTCAGCAACCCAATCAAAGAATGCTTGTGGGTCATCATCTCCTTTGAAATCTGGCATTTCCCTTTCTCTTCTAACATGTTTGAAAACCTTGCTCCCGTAGCCAACATTATTAAATCTGTTTTCTTCCACCATCTTCTCAAATAAGTCAACCAAAGGCCTATAGAATTAGTCACTTTGTGAGAACATAGTGAATAAACCATTAGCTCTGATACCAACTGATGTAGGACCAGCTCAGTTCTAGTTCTTAGAGAATGTTGAATGATCTTTTTTATGAGATTTTTATGGCTGACTGGCTGTCAATGGCTGTAATGGCTTCTTAAAGGTATAAGAGAGAAAATAGGGAGAGAACGAAGAGAGAAAATACCTGGAATCACTCACAGGGTGCCTAGACCTCGAGGGCATGGGAATCACTCACCATAGCTAGCATAAGCAGAAGAAAACTCAATTTAATTCATTACTTTTGTATAAAACGTTCATACATATTTATAGACTTTAAACTCATAATAATCTCAGGAGTCAAACTGTTAGACTCATAATAGTCTTAGGAGGCAAACTGTTAGACTCAACAATCCTAGTAGGACTCAAACTAACCTGAATCCTACTTATGCAATGACTGAAATTTTAAACATAAGCAAAATATAACTAGACAATTTAAACCCTACAAATATGTGCAAAAATGACAAAAATACCCCTAATGTCCAAAATTACAGAAATACATGAAATATCATAAAATTCCAATTTCGACTCTTCAGCTCCTGCATCATAAAGTCTCTCGTTGGTTGTAGTGGAGACATGGGATAGAGTCCAGCCTTCATCTAGGTTGGGGGTTTAGGGATATGGGGGTACTCTAATTCCCATTATCTAGCCTATTTGCCTACCAAAAAAACATCTAGGCAAAAGTCCAAATGGGGGACATAAATATTTACAAGGGGATTCCTAGTGAAAACAGGCTAAAACTAACAAGTCACTTTCCATTACTCCATGCATATTGGCCTAAATACCTTTGGAAAATTTTATGAAGTCCTAACTGGACCTTTCAACTCGAATAAAAATCCATACCCTAGTAGTAGCTTGAGTGTCAGGTATCTTGGTTTTGGGAGGATGAAATCAGGATATCCAGTGCTTTAACTCGAGCACCATTTTGAATTTCTATTTTAACTCGAGCACCATTTTCTAGACAGGTTATTTATTATTCCAGTTGTCACATCTTCCAACAAGCTTAGTCGAATTGGTGATGGAAATCCATTTGAATGACTTTTGAACCCTTTGAAATTGTTTATTTGCCTGCAGGAATAGGAAAAGGTGGCTCAAAATGTCCATATTGAGCACCGCTGGGAGTGGCAAGTTTAGCAGTGACAGGACAATAATGCAGTATGCCAAGGAAATCTGGAATATCGAAGCGTGCCTTGTTCCATAGTTCTGAGTACAATAGCACCTTAGTACCCAAATAAAAAAAAAAAAAAGAGTACAATAGCACCTTAACTACCATGTTATAAATAAAATTAACGTTGTGATATTATAAACAAAATGTCCTTTGTTGAAAATGCTTATTGGACTTCAAACTGCCTCAAAGTTCTGTATGGTATTCCTCAAGATTTCACTTCTTCAGTACGGTATGCCTCAAACTTCAAATTTGACCCAATCGAACTGCCTAATTTTGTCTTTTGGAAGCTCACCCAGCATCTTCCCTTTGAGGTCTGGTACAAACTTCAAACCCACGAAAAGGCAGCCCCTCCGTCTAATGAATGCCAGTGGACCTGCACCCGGCACCCGGCCCCTCCGTCTAGCTATGGTGTCTTGTGCACAGGATGTGCCCACTCTTTGTGGTCAGCATACCCGACTCCGTAGTGTTTATTTCAAATTGGTGTAGTTGGGCCTGGTAAAAAAGTCGATCCAACCTGCGAACCCAACCCAATTTGGAAAAAGCGGGTTAGGGTCTATTATCTAGTGACCCGGGCTAGGTGACCTGACCCAACCCTCTCGAACAGTCAATAGATCACAGGTCGCCATCAGGTAACCTCTTTTCAAACCTGGGTTTGACCCAGATCATTAAATTCTATATTTTTTTATTAAAAAAACATTGATTTGGTCAAAGATTAGCTGATTCGAGTGATTGAACCATCGATCTGAGCCCTACTGTGCAAGGAAAACAACAATTTGGTCAAAAGTGGTTGAACCATTAATTCTAAGGGGGACAGAGAGAGAGTATTACCTATGAGACATTTTAACAATATGTAATATTGCAAGCTACAATATTACCAAAAGATATATTGCAACCAACAAAGCAAATATAAACAATCTTAAATTTGCATCAATGCACATAAATCCTTAACTACCTACTTGGCTTAGGCGCTTTTTTTCACAAAACAAGGTCTCTTTTATTTCAGATTGTCACTGAGGCCCCTGAATCAGTGTGGTTTCCTTCCAAAATATTTCAGCTTCTCAAGCACGTTGGGCTTCATGATGGATTCGGTTGCTCAACAGCTTGCGTTCGCAACGTTGACTTTTTCCATACAGAAATCTTCTTGTTCCTAGGCTTAGTTCGGTAAGAGTACAAACATAAACTGAGCCTATGATCATACAAGAAAATGAAACATGCGTCTAAATATTTATTACTGTTGCTCGGGCCTCAAAACTCACAACGCAACGGAATCTAATACCATCAAGCAAAAAAAAAGAAAAAAATCAGCATGAAAAGTGAGCAGGGCGGTTACTTAGAGACCATTTGATGCATAGATCATCAACAACGCTTGATCGGTTAAAAGTTTAAAGGATAAATTACTTGTACCTACCTTACGTTAATGCAAAATGATGTCATACAACTCGTACCTTTTCACCCACACATTAAATGTACATCATCGGAGTAACATCTCAAGTAAATAGAACTACTACATTGGGCCTTAAACCTGCTACCCGTAGTACCGTAACTGAAAGCTTTTCATAACAAGATCGAGATAGCTGGGTAATAAAAACACAGCGAAGTTGATGGCAGAAGCTACACTTAGTCGAGTGACGGACTCCTTGATATGGGTGATCGGGACCTCGATAATGAACGTGAGCTAACACTGTTGCTCCTTGAATAGCTTTCACTACGCGAGCGACTCCTTGAACTCCTTCGTATTGCGGAGACGCTACGAGAACAACTCCTCAACCTTGGAGAAGGGCTGCGAGAGTAACTTCTCCTTCGCCTAGGAGATGGACTATTTGAGTACCTTCTCCTTGAGCTCCTCCTTGGCCTTGGAGAAATGCTTCGGGAGACCGACCGATAGTGCCTCCTATAATAAGGTGAGATGGAGCGATCTCTCCTCGCCACTGGCAACCTGCTGTAGGGGGACAAGGATCGTGAGTATGATCTATGCCGGCTGTAATATGGGGAGTATGATCTATCCCTGCCCATCTCAGAGGAATAACGTGGGGAACTGTATCGACTTCTGTGGTAAGGAGAATAACTAGGAGATCGACGACGCACTGCAATAAAGGAAGCCAGTTAATGGAGAAAACATTGTGGGAAGTGAGCAACGTTTGCACCTTCATTTCACAAAGAGATTTTCTTACCACGGATGGTTCTCACTCCAAGATATCTGCCAGGAGTTGGCGTTCGACCTCTTCTCCTCCTTGCCTGTGCACGGAAACCAATTACAATGTGAGACTATTGAAATACAGAGGCCAGAGAAGTGTACAAGGGATTGAAAATCAAGAGGTAATAATAAATTTCTCAAAAGGGAAAGGAACACATGAACAATGTAATGAAATTTGCAATAATTAACAATAAATTAAAGCTGAATACGTTAAACTGCTTCAGAAGAGAGAAATGCAGGGCATACAACCCTCGGTTAAATGGTTGCTTCATGTTTGATTTGATTGTTTAGGTTGTGAAAAGGCTTTGGGAGTTTGGTGAAGAGCTGGCTACACACAGCTACCCTGCTGCCAAAAACACTTCAGGCGAAAAAGAGCAAAACCTCTCAAAACTCGAAGTAATAAACTATCAATAATCTCCAATAATAACATATTGACTTAAGGGTATCCAAATGATTCAACCAAATTGCTGACAAATGAATACCATTTTGCCATATGGAAAAAACATTAAGCTATACCTTCTCCACAGTGATGACTCGACCTTCAAGTACTGAGCGATCCAGATACTTGATGCAGCGATCAGCCTCCTGAACCGTAGACATTGTGACAAACCCAAAGCCACGAGACTCTCTTGTCCAAGGATCTACAATAAGATGAACATCTATAACCTGTCGGAGTCAAGTAGGTTGATGAGTATGGTAATAGAACTTGGCAAACTTTTGCAGTCTTACCACAGGCAAAATACACTCTTGAATGATTGTATATGGGAGATAACAGCATTGGGTGCACCAATTAAAAACAAAACCATAATAATCAACCTAATAGTGGATGAATACTAAGGTTCTATGATGCAAAAGAACCCAAACAATCATGATTTCAGGATATTCTCATGCAAAACAAGCCTTGGATCATGGATACAGTGTCACAGGGTCTTGCATCTCTACAAAATCATTACTTAAAATGGAAAAAAAGAAAAATACAAAGCATCCCAACTCTAGAACAAGAGTTGCAAGCATACCGTTCCTTGGCTTGAGAAATGTTTTTCAAGTTCGTTCTTTGTAATCCGGGGTGATATGCCTGTGACATAAAGATTGTTACCAGGGTTTTCCACATCACTTGAATCATAACTCCTGTCAACCATTGCACATGAAGAATGCACGATATAGATTAGCATCATCAAGACTTAACCAGCACCAAATATAAGAACAGCTTGGCAGCAATCCCCATTACCTAGAACGGCTCCTTGACCTTGACAGATATCTCGAGGGAGACCTGCTGTCCCTACTGTAGGGTGAACGGGAGCGGGAATACCTAGAATGCAACCAAGAGAAAGAAAACATCGTGGTGAATGAGATTGCGAAGGAACAAGGAAGCATTCAACTCAACATTCAAAAATAAGCATGGGAAAGGAGACACACCTTGATCGTTTGGAATACGACATCTGAAATAACAAGATGCGGAATCAGTAAACATCACCCTCTTAACAAAACTTAAGGAAGAGAACAAACAATCATACAGTGAATTATAGATAAGTGGCCAAGAAGAAGAATATATTCCTCTATAACTTGATAATGAACAAAGATAACCCAGATCATCACAAGGGGAGGGGGGGTGGAGGAAGAGAGAGAGAGAGAGAGAGAGAGAGAGTCCCAATAATTTGCCACCCTAATCCACAATTTTGCAAGAAAAAAAAATTCTAAAGCATGACATGCTAAACCATTCAAAATGAATATAAGTTTATCTAAAACAAAAGACTACCCATATCATCATAATCATGAGTTATAGCTTATAACCCACGGATTAATCAATGGCAAAACCGGCTGTTATAACATGAAACAACAGACCGCTATCTATCAACCCTAACTACTGAAAATGAAAACGAATATAAGAGTTGAAACACATTAACGAAAACAGAAGCAATCTATGAATCTAGTTACCCGACAATCCTAATTAGCAGATCAAAGGAACTTTAAAAACAAACCCTAGAAAAAAACTAACAAAGTTACAGTTAATTCCAATCAAAATCTGACTTTTTAACACAGAAACATCGTGTCCCTCGAAATCGAGAACTTACCATAGCGCAGGATGGAACAGTTAAGTTTCAGACCCAGAAAAGATAGCTTTCCCTCAACCACCTCTTCCAGTTGCGGGAAGAAAATGAGACCATGTGGTTGCGAAATATGCGCATTGTATAGTAGGAAGGCGACGACGAGAAGCTTCTCGAGTCACGGACGGGAAAGGATTTTAAAATCTCGTTGAATCCGTGGAGGATTTGATGTCCGTATTTGCACTTTTGCAGTTATGGGCCTTAGGGCGTAGGGCCCGATAGAGGAACTCGGATTAGCTAACACTTTAGCTGTTTGGCGGCTGTGGAGTTCCACGCCAATAATAAATAAATAAATTCTGAGCCTCACCGTAAAAGACGCGGCTCCAAATAGTTGCATTTTTTGGCAAATGTTTGATTGCAATACAAATAAATTTGCATTAGTGCAAATAATTTCAGTGTAAATTTTGACCTATTTTATTTCAAAATTTAGCTTATTTTGTTTGATTGCCGTACAAATGAAGTAAATGAAGACATGAATCAGAATAAAGAAAAATCTAAAATAAAATTAAATGAGAATTTGCATTTTATACATTTCGTATTTGCATGCATTTTTATTAATGCAAATAAATTTACATTGCAACCAAATACAGCCTTAGCATCATCTCTCATTCAAGCTCAAACAATAGCGATTCTCAATAGTCTTGAGATTTTGAGTATGTACAAACTTTTTATGTTTGTACATACTGGAAATATGGATTTAATTTCATATGCAAACTTTTTATGTTTAGATATAAAGCTACTAACTAATGATTTAGCTATCTTTTTTAGTTATTTAAATAGATATTGTAATAGTGCAGCCCACGTGCTTGCTAAAAAAGTGATGAGGGCAGATTTGGCCCTCCAATGATATTGTGACACATGGCATCTTAGAACAACTGGGTGACACCCGAAATTATTTACGCAACAACTTGCCTTAGCCAAGATGATGGTGTCCCAATTGGCGACCTAGCACTAACGCCGACCTAGCGACCTGCCTTCACCGTCAACCTGCTGACTTGCCTTTATGCCAACCTAGCGACCTCGACCACAACTCAGGTTGGCTAAAAGCACCTCGTCCAGGGCTGACCTGTAGCACCTCGTCACTGGCCGAAGTGACCTCAACGCAAGGAGCGACCTCCCTCGAGGGCGTGCTGGCCTGACTGAGGTCCAGGTGGCAACCTGCAAGATGTGCTTGCCGACAAATTCGGCATGCATATCCCAACACTCCCACAATCCTTGGAAGTTGGCCCATGTACCAAACGTTCCAAAGGATGGTCAACGTGCATGGCGGTTGCCTCCGAGGATCTCAGACCGGTTAGGCACGTCCTCCCAGAAATCTCGGATGCGGTACGTGAGGCCCACATCAAACAAGGCCTATTAAAGGCACCAACCCCAATGACGCAAGGGGGTCTAGCTTGCCATCGATCAGCTCGACACCTAATCTGCCCCCAGCTCGGCACCTAATATGCCTCCAGCTCGGCACCTAATATGCTCCCATCTCAGCCTGGTTAGCTCGGCACCTAATCAGCCCCTAGCTCAGCCTGGTCAGCTCGTCACCTAATTTGCCCCCAGCTCGACCTGGTCAGCTTGGCACCTAATCTGCCCCCAGCTCGGCACCTAATCTACCCCTAGCTCGCCCTGGTCAGCTTGGCACCTAATCTGCCCCCAGCTCGGCACCTAATCTGCCCCTAGCTCGCCCTGGTCAGCTTGGCACCTAATCTGCCTCTAGCTTGGCCTAGTTAGCTCGGCATTCAAGTCCTCATCTAACAAAAGTTCTCTACTTCGGCCTTTGAGTCATCGGTCACTTGGAAGCAAACCAAATGACGAGGTACTTAGCACAAAAAAAATTAATTCATCAGTTGGCATCGTTTATGGGAAACACTACAAGAAGCTAAGTTCTCATCTTCTGAAAGGCTAAGTCATCTTCTTCCAAAAAGCTAAGTTCTCACCATTTAGAAACTAAAGCTTTCACTTTCTAATTTCCATCTTTTATGAACTCAAAGGCACCTTTGAGCAGCATCAACACCTAGAACAAATATCGATTACTGGGGGGCAAAAACATCAATGCCCAGCTCAACGTATTCATGTCGATGCAGAACAGGTAGCAGCAAAATGACCTTGACAACTAGCAGTCCGGCAACAGGGAACCTCGATGTAAGGTTGTCCTTGTAGGTTGAGCCAGTCATGGTTCCCGTAGAAAGTTGATGGACAAAAGACTAAGCACCTCTGCCAACTTTATTTCAACTCGTATAAAGCCTCATCAATCCTCTTCGCGAGGTATCATCTACAAGATGAGCTCTTCGTGGCTTTCGCGGGAGTTGGCGGCTAACGGATTGCATGGATGCCCTTGCTGGTCAAGCCTTCCAAAGCTCCCGTGCGAGCTGGTGACCTAAATTCAGTAGTGTTGCCCCCGTAGGTCGAGCTCCTAGTAGCTTCTTGTAGGAGTGGGTGATCGACATTACTAACGAGGCTGATGCAGCACAACCGTAGCTCTAAGGTGCCAAGCTGGTAAAAGACCTCGACATCACATAAGACCCAGTCGCCTCTTTGGCATGGGCAAAATCAAGGGTAAGGAGAATGGACTGTGAGTCACTCCTAGAGCCTAAGGGCCAAAATGTCGAGCTGATAAAAGACCTTGGCACCACATAAGACTGAGTCACTTCTTCAGCATGGGCAAAATCAAGGGTAAGGAGAGTGAACTATGAGTCGCTCCCAGAGCCTAAGGGATAAAGTGCTGAATTGATAAAATACCTCGGCACCACATAAGACCTAGTCGCCTCTTCGGCATGGGCAAAATCAAGGGTAAGGAGAGTGGACTGCGAGTTGCTCCCAGAGCCTAAGGGCTAAAGTGTTAAACTGATAAAAGACCTCGGCACCACATAAGACCTAGTCGCCTCTTCTGCATGGGCAAAATCAAGGGTAAGGAAAGTGGACAGCGAGTCACTCCTAGAGCCTAAGGGCTAAGGTGCTGAGTTGATAAAAGACATCGGCACCACGTGAGACTCAGTTGCCTCTTTTGCATGTGTGAAATATAAATTAGTTCGCATTCAACATGAGAAAACAAAGGAAAAACTAGTTCGCTCTCAGCATCATGATGGATGCAAACTTGATTTCTTCATAGCCGACCTCCACCTAGGTTGCAGGCTCCGTATCAAACTCACTGGCTGGGACCAACTTGAAGTACGATGCATCGAAGTCTACCTAGGTGGAGCGACCTGATAAAGTAGTCACACAAAACCCCTTCTTAAGGACGGCATGATGAGATTCACTCTTGAGGTACTTATTCGGATCGCAGAACCTCTTGATGGTCACATCCCTAATAAGGTAGATGTCATCGGGGTACCTGCTCCACCTCTCCTCGAGTAGATGAATTCACTCTCGAGCCCCGAAAATAAAGATGGTGAGGTCCTGAACAAGGCTACAAACACTTGGACTCTTCCAACTTGAGAAGCAAATTGAGTCGATGCTTACGAGCTCATCGAATTAGTCATTCCATACAAAAAAAAAAGCAATCTACTCCCTTCGCCGAGTTACTTTCAGCTCGAGAATGGGGGGCAATTGATTAGGGCGGATTTGGCCCTCCAATGACATTGTGACACATGGCATCTCGGAACAACTGGGTGACACCTGAAACAACTTAGGAA
Source organism: Nelumbo lutea (assembly GCF_056320005.1). NCBI lineage: Eukaryota > Viridiplantae > Streptophyta > Magnoliopsida > Proteales > Nelumbonaceae > Nelumbo > Nelumbo lutea. The sequence continues at coordinate 17,062,172 of NC_142685.1, read as the reverse complement.
AGAACTTGCCTTAGCCAAGATGATGGTGTCCCAGCTGGCGACCTGGCATTGACGCCGACCTGGCGACCTACCTTCACCGTCGACCTGGCTACCTGCCTTTATGCCGACCTAGCGACCTCGACCACAACTCAGGTTGGCTAGAAGCACCTCGTCCAAGGCCAACCTGCAGCACCTCGTCACTAGCCAAAGTGACCTCAACGCAAGGAGCGACCCCCCTCGAGGGCGTGCCGGCCTGACTGAGGTCTAGGTGGCGACCTGTGAGACGTGCTTGCCGACATTCAGCATGCATATCCCAACACTCCCACGATCCTTAGAAGTTGGCCCTCATACCGAACATTTCGGAGGATGGTCAACGTGCATGGCAGTTGCCTCCGAGGATCTCGGACCAGTTAGGCACGTCCTCCCGGAAATCTTGGATGCGGTACACGAGGCCCACATCAAACAAGGCCTATATAAAGGCACCAACCCCAATGACGCAAGGGTGCAAGTAAGCACATTCTAGCTCTCATACTTTATCATTTTTTAGCTCGCGATTTACTACTAGTTTACTGACTTAAGCATCGAAGTAACCTCGCCGGGTTAGTCACCCCAGGTCCTCTGACATTGATTCCTTGCAGGTTTCAACTACATAGCTCAACAATCAATCCATCTTGTCACCATTCAGTCAAGCATCAGAGTCACCTCTCCAACTCGCCACTGGTCAGCTCGGCACCTAATCTGCCCCCAGATAAGCTTGGTCAGATCGGCACCTAATCTGCCTCTAGCTCGGCACCTAATCTACCCCCAGCTCGGCCTGGTTAGCTCGGTGGCTAATCTGCCCCAGCTCGGTCTGGTTAGCTTGGCACCTAATCTGCCTCCAACTCGGCCTAGTTAGCTCGACACCTAATTTGCCCCCAGCTCGGCCTGGTTAGCTCGACACATAATCTGCCTCTAGCTTGGCCTAGTTAGCTCAACACCTAATATGCCCCTAGCTCGGCCTGGTTAGCTCGGCACCTAATCTGCCCCCAGCTTGGCCTGGTCAACTCAGCACCTAATCTGCCTCCAACTTGGCCTAGTTAGCTTGGCACCTAATCTGGCCCAAGCTCGGCCTGGTCAGCTCGACACTTGATCTACCTCTAGCTCAGCCTAGTCAACTCGACATCCAGGTTCTCATCCCACAAGAGTTCTCTACTTCGACCTCTGAGTCATCAGCCACTTGAAAGCAGACCGAATGACGAGGTATTTAACACAAAAAATTGATTCATCAAAAATGTCTAGTTGAATTTGGGCTATTCGTACAAAATCCATCGGAGTGGATTCAAGCTCTAACCAACCAAGCCTTATATAGACCTTAACTGGCTTTGTCTTGTACTTTATTAATGTTATCAGCTTGCTAATCTTTTACCAAAAAAAATAGAGTGGGTGTTCAGCTAAATCTTGCCCCCGACAGAGTGGATGTTCTATGGTCATGGGCCTGGCCGGACAGCATATCAGCAGTCTTTAGGGCTGTCCGGGCCTGCGTGGCCCGCACCCAGGCCTCGCATTGAATTACAAACTACCATTATATACCTTTTTCCTTAGAATACCAAACAGAATCTTAAAGTAAATTAAAAGCTGCCACTATAATGTCCTTCGATGGTGGTAAAACTTAGCCCTTTGAACTTTCATTTGTAACAATATCCCACCTTATTCCTGCTTTATATAATTTGTTGTATTTACCTAATTTTTCTCTTTTTTGTTTTCTTGTATTATTTGCAATTTCTTATTTTTATTTACATCAATTTTCTGCAAATAGTATCATAAAATGATATAAGGCCCTCGAATGCGGTTTCCTTATTTAAAGTTGCATTTAATTGGTGAATGAATTCACCCACTTCTAGCTCAAGGGTGCGTAATTCATTGCTGTTGATGTTGTTATCCATAACTAACAAGACATTGTGCAACACCAATGCCTAAATAATAATAGGAAGGCATGAATGAGAAAAAAGAAACCCAATGATTAACTTCAATAAATATTCACCAGTTTGAGTTGGAACAGTATGAGAGGGGTTTCAGATGTGGAGTCATTGTGAAAAAACCAATGCATCAAAGGCTCCATGGAAAATAGAAGCAATAGATGCGTTACAATGGAACCCAGTGAAACCCATGCGATTTATTCAAAGATAACCAATATTTCACAATGAAACTTAGACGATTCATTCCCAGTTACCAAATATTTCTCAGTGAAACCCAATCGACGCATAGGAACCAAATACATCAATTGCAATTCAGTATAAAAGCACAAGACAAAAAAGACAATATAAACAACATTTGATCAGGAATGAGATGATGAAAACCAACGGAGGTATTAACAAGAACGAGCAACATTTGCATAAATAGAAGGGGGTGGTAGGAGGAGGTGTATGATACCCATACCCGACGATTTTCGGCAAGGTTACAGTGGTTTATATGGCGAGAAACTTTGAGAACGAAACCTGAATATTTAGAGGTTAGTGAATGACTTAATCGAGTGTAAAATGCGAAAAAAAAAAGGCATGAATTTACATGTGGCAATGCCAAATCATCCGACAATGGAGTTGATGTTTCTAGTGGACGAATCAGAGCAGATGATCAGAAATGGGGGAGAAACACAGTCCCATGGAGATGTATGACGGAGGACTGAGATTGAATAGGATTGGATTTTTGTCGAAGAAGAGACTTACTTGGGTAAATAACAAATAATACACGTGTGTGTGCCTGTATCACACGTATTTGAAAGCATTTTGGCTTGTTGCAGGCATAAAAAGCACAAAGCTTGAAAAGCCGGCTTCATGCTTTTCATATTTTTTATTAAAAGTAAAAAATGCCCCAAACAAACACGTCGTCAAACTTTTTTTGTAAAGTTACGAAAATATTTTAAAAATTTATTAATCAAATAGGGCTCGTATAAATGATTGTTTTGAATGTGCCAAATACAACATAAATTGAACATGAGGTTTTAGGGTAAATTTCTTAAACTATTCATGAAATTGACAAATTGTACTTTTACACTTAATTTTCTGACAATTGACACGTCATTAAACACTAAGAGGAAAAAAATAAAATATTAAATTTACTCTTCACTATTCACTAATTTTTCAAAATAAAATCCAATTTATACAAAGTCCCTCACTTCCAATTTTTCTTCCAAATGCAAACAAGGGTTTTATAGTGGGGACACACAACCCTTCCATTAAATCCCTTTAAGATCAATTCTCTCTCCTCTCTATCACCTCCATAGCACACAATGAGATGTCAAGAAAGCTATCGTTGCCACCGCTGCATTCGTTGCTACCACTGGCAGAGATTATCTTGCCACGGAAATAGCTGAGGAAATGGTAGAGCCTTCACGGATCGTTACTATATTGCAGAATCTCCCTATTCGGTTACTGTGCAACCGGAACATCCGGAGCCATAAGTGACTACCCATACGGATCTGCACACAGGGGCTACCAATATGGATTTGCAAGCAATTAAACACAAGCTTTGTCTTCAGTGTTTTTTTTTGGTTTATGGCTTCAATCAAGGCTTCTTCTGATCGTTCTTCAGAGTTTGGCTTCAGTCAAACAGAACCATTATGTTTGGTGCTTATGGACCAATGATTCAGAGAGAACAAAGGGGAAGAAGAGAGAAAGAAATCCATTATCATTTGCTGAAGAAACAAGGTGATCATTGAACTTGATCGTGGGATATGAAGTCAAGTTCATGGCAGACGACAGAGATCCAATCTCACCAACAACCATCGCCGTTATCATGGCCATTGATTTCTTCTTTTTCTGAAAACCAACTTCGTGTCCAGACCAAACCATTAATGTCTTGTCGAGCTGGTGTCGTATGTATGCACTATACGAGGTATACCCAGGGTGAATTTGGAGGTCACCGCTTGAAGATGGAGTCGTCAGAGGCAGAAACGACGTTCTTTTCTCAATGAATCCAAACACCCCAACTCACTTCACCACCAACGAAAATGGCTGACTGTGAAAGTCTCCCTTCACCACCAATGGTGGGCTTAGAACTAAATCGATGCCCACTAAATCCAACACCCCAACTCGCTTCAACGCCGCCACCTCCTGCCCCATTCGAGCACCAATGCACAACGCTTTCGAGTTGTTCCCAAGCAGCTTCTTGCGTTTCAGATCTTCGAAAAAATTACTGAACACATCAATCTTGCAATCCCAATCTCTGGTCGTTCATATTTTTCTCAGTTTGGGATTAACGTCTTGTTGAGTTGGTGTTGTATGTATGCACTATAGAAGTTATACCCAAGCAAATTCTAAGGTCACCTCTCGAAGATGGAGTTGTCAAAGGCGGAAACGGCATTTTCAAAGCAGCAGTATCATGTTCTGGCTTCTTTCTCTCTCATTTGGACTCGGTAAACCCAACTTCGGCTCGCTAACGCCTCTAAAATGGCTGAAACGGCTCGGTTTGTCTGTGCCACTGTTCCACTTATACTGATCATCGCTAATACTGATATAGGTGGTGGCAAAACTCTCAATGTTCAAAGGACTGCCCATGATTTATTTGCACCGCCACAGCTGCAACTTTCAACAATGACAGGAAATAATAAAGGTATTTTAAGAATTTTAAAATAATTAATACTTACGTGATGTTACGAACGAAGTGTGATTGAAAATTAGCGGTAATGGAGATTTTAGATAATTGTCAGAAAATTTAAGAGTAATTTAATACAATATGTAAATAATAAGGGTATATTTTATCAATTTCGTGAATATTAGGGATAGTTTAAGAGATTTATCCATATAGTAACAGAAGGCAGAAGGCATGTGCTATGCACGTGTATATAATGTGAAAATATATATAATAATAATAATTATTAATGTGAAAGATATTTATTAAAATAAGACCAAGATGAAATTATGAAATTTTATTTTTTCATAATCCTGCCATACAAAGATTATTGCAACTTAAAAAGAATAATTGATGATTACATGATAATTATTTTAATGAACAGTTATCACCAATACAAAAAAAAAAAAAAAAAAACAAAACAAAATCTAAAGAGTATATAATCAATTTCGTTATATTAAAAAATAATGTTATAATAAAGTAAAAATAAAATGTAATAATGAGTGAGATAGATAAATAAATTAATTTATTGATTATTGGGACAGGATATACTACCAATAATAATAATTTGTTAGTAAATTATTTATAATTAGTTAAACAATTTAGCAAATTAAATAAATAAAATTTTATAAATATTTTATTTAATCTAATAAAATAAATAAAAATTTATTATGGTAGGATTAATAAAACTATCCCAAACCAAACCGCCCATTGACAACCCTAAATATTGGAGTAAAGTAAATTATTTTATTTTAACGGAACAAGTACTTATAAAATGGAAAATAGTATAAATAAAGAATATATTATAGATATATGAAATTTGGGCCAAAGGGAATGGACATAAAACGGTATCTTTTATATGTAGAGATAAATATATGATTTAAACATTCACATGAGAATTTTTTAGTGAATCCAGATTCCAGAATGCTATAAGTGCTGGAATATAATCGTTTGAAAGTTCATAGTAGTGTCACAAATGAAAAATGAGAGTTTAAGTGGCAATATTAATTAGAGATTTACAGGGTGGCAGTTTTTGCAATTTACTGTTTTCTTTATTTTTGTATTTTATATTTTTCTAAACCACCGACTAGATACCAATACCATCAATTCCCTCCGGTCTCCACCACATGATAAAATCCATTGTGTTAGCGGAAGAACTCTGACTGACCTACTTCCGCATATTAGCCGGCGCAAAATCTCACCCCCCAGAGTCTTCTTACCAATCAGAAAATAGCGAAAATGAATTAGAGAAAGAAAAACCCAACTCGAGTTTGGATGTTATTTATTCTTCCTATCCTTTTTCCTTTTGCTCGGCTCTTCCCATCCATTTACAGGATCGCGTCTGCTTGATATTAATCAGACCGAAAAATCTCTGGGTTTCGTCCATTAATGATTAAACAGAGTCTGCAAATCCGTTATCACTCAGGGTTGTATCTCCTCAGACGGTCAAGCCCATCCAGGAAATTCGTTCGCAGTAGGACGACATCTAAATCCGGCTAGGAATTCCGGATTCCTTTCTGATTAGGTTTTTCGAGGAGACCCAGCAACCAAGACTTGAGATTACCGTTTTCCTTAAGGAGGAAAAGATATGAATTTCAGAAGCTTGGAAGAGTTCTGGCCCTTCTATGTCAACCAACACTCGAAACCATCGACGAGGCGTTGGCATTTTATTGGCTCGCTTACAGCTCTTCTCTTCTTGATTTTCTCAATCCTCTTCAACTGGTGGTTTCTGTTCTTTGTGCCATTCTTTGGCTATGGCTTTGCTTGGTATAGCCATTTCTTCGTCGAGGGTAACCTTCCGGCGACATTCGGGCATCCCTTTTGGTCTCTTTTATGCGATTTCAAGATGTTTGGGTTGATGCTCACCGGGCAGATGGACAGGGAGATCAAGAGGCTTGGAAAGAGGCCGGTATTGCAGGCCTTTTGATCCTCTTGTTGTGTGGGTAAGAGATCCTTCAATCGATTGTTTCAAATACTCTTTTGCTATTTTGTATCCGGGAATGCTTTTAGCTGTATTAGAACTCTATATTGGTTCAGGTTTCCTTCTTTTCCAGATGACTTTGTATTCTTGTATATGTTGGATGTGTGGTACCAAGCTTAAGCTACATGACAGAATGTACAGACTATTTAGTACAATTATTCTGGGTCAGATTTATTCCCTTTTAGAACGTTTGTTTTAATTTGTTCAGAATTGTGGTTGTAGCCTGTTGCATCACGGTTACTGCAAACTTTTTATATATGGACATGTGTTTGCTGGATTGGAGGAAAATCAAATCAAGTGATTAGATAATGTTGAAGTTGGTTCTTTGCCCTTGTGTTATGAACCAAGTTGCACTTAAGTCCTTCATGCCAAATTCAGGATGTCTATTGCTTGTTTTTTAATTTTGTATTTGAACTTTTTTTTTTCTTCTTGTATGCTTCTGTAGTTTTAGGTGGACATTTATATTATCACAATCAAGGCAATTCTAGACAAAGGTGGGCTTTATATGTATTATTATTGTTTTTGTCTTTCTGGGTTCAGTATTCTGTTGGGAATTGTTCTGGTTATAAACCAGGTTGCTGTATAAACTTAAAGGTTAGCTTTTTAATTTATGAAAATGGTAGTAGAACTGCTTTTAAAACTTACATTCTGTCTGTTCTATGTGCCCTGATGTTCCCCATGAACAAGTGAGTTTTGATGAGTGGTACTGTGTTAAAAATGTACCTAAAATGGGAAATCTCCTTTGTGTGGGAAAAGCAACCTACTATGTTTGGAAGGGGTAAGGGTGGCAAATGGATGGGTTGGGTTGGATATAGGTTGAAGGCCAACCCATCCACCAATCACCAACATCCATTGATGACCCATATATTTTGTATGTACATGGGTTCCAACCCAATCTAACCCACTCATTTTGACCCATATATTTTGTATGTACATGGGTTCCAACCCAAAATAACCCACTCATTTTGACCCATTCAAATGTTCAAAGGGGTATTTACTAAACACCTCTTTAGTTTCAAATATTTGCTAAAACCTACCCTATAGTTTGCATTTTACTAAAACACGTCCTATAGTTTGCAACCAATTTGCTTAATCAACCTTCTATTAATAACCATTTGTATTGCCATATGGGAATGTTCCTGTAACCACCTAAACTGAGTGGGAAATGTTTAAGGGCATGGGTTCATGGTTTATTCCAAAAGTACCCCCATCATTCCACATCAAACTTTTAGAAAGAAACCCTCTCCCGACAACAGAACTTGGTTGGAGAAGACATTGTATGTGTGTATGATAGAAGAGAGACGTCAATCATGGTAACCTTCTTCACACAATCCGTGTTTATAGGCTACAGTTGGCTTGCATCAATTAGAACGATAACCTTGTTATGATGTCTTTTCTTCATCTTTTTGTTGATGTGGTAAGAGATTGTTACATTTACCAGGGGCAAGAATTGTATTTCCATTCTTTTATTTTCTTTTGATTAATTTTGTTTGAACATATGTTAGGGTTAAAACTGCTATTTTCCACTTTTGTCTAACAGTAGGTTGATTTAGTAATCAGTTGTAAACTATAGGTGGTGTTTTCGTAAAATGCAAACTAAAGAGTAGGTTTTAGTAAGTACTTGAAACTACTAGGGGTATTTTAGTAAATGATCATATTTAAAACTATGTAAATAAATCCTTGTTGAGAAAAAAAATCCTTGGGTTTTTCCTATGTTGCTACGTTTTCCTACTTGGCTGGTTCAAGACAAGTGGGAAAGTTGAGATTCAGTAAATAGAGAGAGAGAGAGAGAGAGAGAGAGAACTTCTTTCATGTAATTAGCCCAAATGGATACCCATAACCCAACCTAACCATTTTTATTTGTGGGTGGGTCAGGTAGGTTGGATCAGAAATTGCCACCCCTAAATGGAAGATCTGTAAGGAGAAGTGGAGGACTAAGATAAGAATGACTGGGAAATCCTTGGAGTTTGACCAGATTAATTTGTCATTACAATTTGATGGATGAATTGTCTTCTTAATCACATTCTGTTAATTTTCTAGGTTTCTTGACAGGGATATTTATGATTTTGAATCAGGGAAGTTATTTCTAACTTTTTTTACTAAATTGTATTAGAGAAGCAAAAGAACGTAGATGCAATCTTTGTATTATTATTTTTTTTAGGGGTGGGGGGAGGGGAACAAATTGCATCTTTGTATTTTTCATGTTTGCAGCTGGCGCATTGCAGTACTGTTTATTATATTTTTCGCATGGGGGCAGATTTGTAGTTCTTAGTTCTTGAAAGAGTCACCAGATTATCAATTTGGTGCCATAAACCATTTTCCATTTATTGAGCCATTTGATGTTTTGAGGATAAGGAAGCATTATCTTCTTTATTGATGATATTGTACAAAGAATTTTGAGGTGTAAGAATAACAAATTCTAAGGGATTTGATATTTGATAGCCACTGCTTGGTAGAGCCACTCTGAAAAAACCTCTGAATGGATGGAAAGCACCTCAAGTAGCATTGCCAAGATAAAATCATGGTGTGATATTTTAGGCTGTCTCTGGTTTGAAAGAAAAGGTAGGGAAACCTATACAATCAGAGCCTTAGGCTGAGTTTGGAAACTGGAAAGAGTAGAAATACAAATATGTATAGTGCAAATTCATTCAAAATAATACAAAATACAAGATTTTGCACTCTACATATTTGTACTCCTTCCAAACTGAGCCTTAGTGTTGAGTTCTGATATGTACAATTCTACTGTTAGGAAAATATGCCGTTGAAAAAAAACTGGGCTCGGTAATAATTTCAATCTCTGAACGAAATATTGCCAAAGCTATTTTCAGTTATTACTGAGAGGTTGTTTGACAACACAGTTCTGTTTCTGAAAATAAAAAAAAAACAACTGCCCTATCAGCAATATCCAATGAAAATAACTACCACATTAACAAAATTATCTTGTTTTCTAAAAATAAAAACACATCAGTAAAATCTAAAAAAACAACTTACACATCAGCAAAATTATATAGACATGGCAATTGTTTTCTATTTTCACTATCAAAACCATATTGTCAAATACCCCCTTAAAGTTTAATACATAATTGACTGAAAATTATCTACTATGCATGGTTTATCCTTGGGTTTAATATTTACAAGCAAGGTTCAAAGTATGACACGTATTGGCCCATATTGGCCGATACGTATCATTTTAGGACCCCTCCGATATGCCCTTATGGTGGGTATATCGGGGTCTGACCGGTTCAGAGGGTGGAGGAGCCTTAAACTGGCCCCTGAACCGGTTGCAAAAAAATTAGAAAAAAAAATCAATTATGCGGATGAAAATAACTGGCCCCTGAACCTTACTTACAAGTAACATGTGTGTGGTTTTTACAAGTAACTAGTTGACTATTACCCAAAAGTTCATATGCGGATGAAAATAACCTTGGATATTGTTTTTTTTTTACAATATAATATATAAAAATGGATATTTTTTTTCAAAAAGAAAGATATTGTTAAAAGAAGAGAATGACATAATCTACCAGCAAATCCAAAACATGAATTTAATAATTCCATTTTCACTCATATGTCATCTTCACTATCATCATCACCGTCTTGTTCTAAGCCTTGTCTCAATTGTATGGACTTGTTTCTGTAACTGTGAGCCATGAGCGCTAAGTATGTCTTACTACTTAAACCCCCGTTCAACTTGTGACAATCATACAGATCACTAAAAATTGAAAAACACTATAACATTGGACATATATTGGTCGATTGAAACAACTTTTTGACACGATTTCAGTTCCAAACATAATTACTCAAACCGCTTGACTTGATGCATTGATTGATACAAAGAACAAAGTGCATATTGGCATGAAATATCAAGGATTGGTGGTCGACCGGTTGTGTTTTTCTGTGAATCAAATTCCCCGTTCAACTAGAAAAATAGCTAAGCCACGCCCAAAAAAAAAAAAGGGTATTGCGCAGCTCATTTCTTCTCGAAAATTAGAGGATCCTATTCTCTTTTCCATGACTTAATGGAGGATAGATATATATACCCATAAAATTATTGTGGCTAGATAGAGACCAATTTCCTGATTGATGCCGTGCATGCAAAAACTCCTATTAGATAGGGGTGAGCAAAAAAAAACCAAATACCGAATCGATTGACAGTCGCTTTGGTGTTTTTAAAAAATTGAAGGTATCGAATCGGTTTTGGTTAACCAATTCAGAAAATCGACGGTTAATTGAATCAATCGGTATACATATATTTTTATATATTTATGTATATTATATAATAAAAAATATGTATTATATATATACTTTTTTATTATATATTTATATATTTTTATAATATATATTGTAAAAATTAAAAAAAAAAAACCGATGAACCGAACCGATGGTTAACCGAACCGGTTAACCAGTTAATCGATAGATTTTGGTTTGTTTTTAGTTATCGGTTTTCCAAAAACCGGTACTACTGGTTTAGTTATAAAATGAACCCCACAGTTTAGTTAACCGAATCATGAGCACCCCTATTATAAGATGCATGGCTTAAAAAAAATGACCCAGAAATGGAATCGTTCTGGTCAGCGGTTTCTTGTTTGCCAGTTTGATCGTTCGGTTTGAATGGATAGCCTGTTTTGATAAAAATTAAAAATAATAAACAGCTAAAACCGTTGAACGGATCAATGGATCGATCATCCAGATCAACGAGTCATTGACTAATTCAATAATTTTTTGTCAATTATTGAATTTGGGGTAAAAGGAACCGGTTGCCTCGACAGTTCCTAGACTGAACGGTGGTCCGATCATCCCGATCAACATTACTTCAAAAACCATAATTAGATGATTTATTGTGATTTGTGCCCATAAAGCATCGTAACAATCTATCAGAAGGATAGACAATCGAACGAGCTAGAAAGAACAAGATTACCATCCCATCATTGGGGGAGTATGCTCGATACATATCGAGTGCTTTAAGATATACCTATTCACAAGGATTTTGAGATTTATCTTTTTAATAAAAAAATATAGTTAAAAATATGTCCAAAAACTAAAATTTGAAAAATGTAAACATGCATTATTTAAAATGCTGATACACATGAGCGTGGCAATATTTTGAACCTTTGGCTAAAAGCGATGGCTGTGTGGCAAGCAGCATAAATCATGATAATTCCTTGTTCCAATCATAAAATATACCGGGTTTACAATCATTCAAATCTCTCTTGGCCCTATGCATTTTATAACTGGTGCGGAGTGCTATATTAGTTTCACAGCCTGTTAAAACAGCTAATACATTCAAAACATTCAGCTAATCCAATTTCATCGTATGGAGTGCTGTCCAGACAAGATATCGGGAAATCAAAGTGCTCACAATAATCTGCCTCTGGTTCTCTTGACAATCTATGCGCTATAATTGCTTGCATGAAGGATGAAGGTTGGTTTGTCTCAAGTTTTAACTGAAGTGGGTGTTTGGTATTGCTGTATTTGAGTTTAAGCCATTATGGTGTAAAACGGTCACATGGTACCGATTGTTGTGTTTTAGTTGCAGTCCTAGATTGATGGTGACTTGGTTGCTTGATGCAGTAGAGACGTAAGATCAAATCCCACTGCCACTATATTGTTTTCAGTTGAAATCTATTTGGTTCAACGTCTAACAGTATAAATTGACTTGGTCATTGCCAGTTTGCCACAATGTCAATGAAAATTTGGGCTTCTCAAGTGGGTGTATTCACATAACCCCATGCCTTCTGTTGTGTTTCAGCTTCACTCCAAATATTTTATTCCAAAATGTTATATATAATCATTGACGTCGTTCAAAGTATCAATACGATATGTAAATCGACAGTATCATGTCGATATTTTGAAACGGCCAAAACTCTATTTTTTTTAGTTTTTTTTTTCAAATTTTAGTTTTTTGGAAAGCTAAAAACATATTTTTTATTATTAAAAAAAGTCAGGGTTCCAAAACGCTTAACCATATCTTTTTCAAAAGATACGGGACATATCGTATCGATACTTTAAACCATAGATCTAAATGCTACGGGTGTGGTAGCGTCCAAACAGGATGGCATAGTGGAGCCATACCCCCCTCTCCCCATGCCATGAAAATCCCCACATTATTTATTTAAATCCCACTTATATGTAGTGGGAACATCTCCCAATGATTATATTCTGATACTATCATCAGGAGATGTTCTCAATACATGACAGGGATGTTCTGTGGGGCGCTGTGGGACAACCCCTTGTAGATAAGAGATGTGAACTCATATTTTGGCCTCTTAAGGTGTATTACCTTTTTAAGTTTTGACCCCCTTAATAAAAAAAATCTTAAATCCGCCTTTGCGTCCAAACCACATGCAAAAGAGTACTGCTGAGTAATAACACCTTAAGAAGCCAAAATTTAACCTTAAGAGCAAAAATCTTAAATCCGCCTTTGCGTCCAAACCATCGAGCCTAAATTTAACCTGTTTGCATTTGTATGTAGCCTTTGGGCATGTATGCTCGTGGTAAATTTCCAAACTTATGGATGAAAAGAGTACTGCTGAGTAATAACAAATTTGTGTAGTTATTATATTTTTCAACTAATACATTGTTAAGTTTAAGGTTTAAAGTATCGATATTTGATTGAGCAAATTTCTGTAAGGAATATCGTATTTGATTGAGCAAATTTAATTTCAATTGGTTTTAGCACCTTGTTGGTGTTCCCCCAATGGCGGTCTTTCCACTTTGGTTGTCTAATGTAATGAGTCCTGACACTCGGAATTGTGTATGTCAAGGTGCACTTTCATTCATTTGATGACCCTGATAATGTCTTCTGTTAGTGTCTTATTTTTATATGTTAAAATAAAAAACCTAAAATGTAAATGAAAATAATTTGAATTGTCTGGCAATAGAGGCAAAAAGAAAACATCTATGTGAAAAATAAGCAAGAACTTAAGATTAAAAAAAATTTAAAGCAAGGAGTTCTATTGATGAATGGCATAAGAAAAATTTCTTCTTCTTCTTCCCACTTTTACATGGACACCACATCGGTGTATTTTCAAGAAGAATCCTTATTCTTCTCTCTTGAATACCCAATTTTAGCAAAGTTTCAATTTCAGCAAGGTGCAGCTATATCAAGTATTGCCAACAACGTGAAATTTCTGCAATATCTCAAGCCATTGTTCAACAATATCAACTTAAATTAAACACCATAAATATTGCTTATAACCCTTAAAATAGTTGGCTCCTCTAACTCTTAAAATAGAAGAATATTACTTGCTTGTAACTCGTCCTTGACTAAAGCTATAAGAATTTAGCTTCAAACAACATGAGACTTGTAACTTCAGCTAAAGGTTGAGGACAAAAACAATATTCTATTTGCATATGACTCTCACTTTTTGATTGAAAATTTGAGAAAAAATCAATTTTTATTTATAAAACTTATGCTCTGAAGTTGCAATCTTTAATGGCCTCTGCCCCTGATTGAAGCGTGAAAAAGAAAGAGAGATTTAAAATGTTAATGGCATGTATCGAATTCTAGAGTTTGGTGGAGTTTCCCTATTTCCTTTGAGTCCAAATTCTTGAAGACTCAACCTGAGTTCCCCTTCTATTTTACTGTCTTGTTTTTTCTTAAAAAAAATACATCATATGAACATAATGGGAAAACTTGCCGTTTAGTTCTACTACACATGCAAACCGGTTGTCCATGCGAACTGTGTAATGTGTTAAATTATGATTGGAAGTGCATCCCAACACACACCATTCTAAGTGTAGGAGATCCGGTTTCCAATGTGATGGCTAGCGGTGCCTACTTGTTTAAAATTATAACCAACCAAAACATCTCACTTTTTCCAATTTCTAATGCAATGATATAATTACAAATGTTGAGACTAGACTTGTTCATGGGATGGATTTAGGCTTCGCTTTTGTCAAAATTTGAATTGGCCTGGCCTGAAGCCCAAGCCCGATACATTGGAAAATCAGGCCTGAATCCCGGCCTATGAACAGGTCTAATTGAAACTTAAAACATCATGGTACCAAATACCATGCCAGTGATTTGTCTCTTTGGCTGCATTTGAAAATAATACAAATACAAATATGTATTATACAAGTACATACAAAATAATGCAAAATATAAGGTTTTTTCACTCTATATATTTACATTTGTACTCTTCCAAAGTGAGCCTTTGGGGCAATTTAAATATGTATTATACAAGTACATACAAAATAAGGCAAAATATAAGGTTTTTCACTCTATACATTTACATTTGTACTCTTCCAAAGTGAGCCTTTGGGGCAATTTCTCAGCGGCTGCGGTTATTTGTGGTGGTTGCTATGGTTTTGCTGCAGTTTTTTGCGGCTCCTTTGGGGCTTTGTTGTCTCTCTTAAATTGTGTTATTACCACCCATTTAAGTTTTTCATGCGGGAGTATCTATTGCCACTTGTCTCTTAGCTTTGGTGGATGGAGATGTGTTGGAATGGTCATTTTGTTAGTAATTCTTACTTTATCATTTGTTGGGTACGAAAAGCTTTTCTCTTCTTATTTTGTTCACTACTACTGGCTATTTTATTCTTTCTAATAAGTTGCATATGAGCCTTCTTGCTTGGCACTATTGCCAATTCTCTGCATATGTACAAGGGGTTCGCATCCGCCCCCCCCCCTCCGAGTTGCCCCCAAATACTTCCCACGCGTTGTGGGCGCGTCACGTGTCCGCTCACACGCGAAATAAAGAGACTTATGCGGAGCTTATAAGACGGCCGTTAGTTCCGCCCCGTTAGCTCCTTCTCGCCCAAAAGGGCATCATCCCCTTATCCTCTTTCTCCAATCTCGGACCTGAAACTCTCTACCTTCCGTAATCCGCCGGAGATTGCTCTCTTCGAGTTCCGCCGATCAACGCTGATGACCGTTCCGGCAGGCGGTAAGTATCCCTCGACCTTCCGTAATCCGTTCTCTTTCTCCAATTTCAGACCTGAAACCCTCCACCTTCCGTAACTCTACATCTATGTTTGATGTTTATGAGACGACTGAAACTGCATGTACACACTAGTGTGATTTCATGTTTTTATATACTTCAGTCAATCCACTTGGGATGCTGCTGCTAATTATTTATTGGGATACACAAACGTTAGATTAATCGTCTTCAAGCAAGTAAGGACAGTTACAGTCAGCATCCGCACCTTCAGTCTCCTCACTGTCTCTCGGTTTTCGCAGTGAAGGGCGGCCTTGATCTTCTGCACCGTGCAAGATATGAGGTTGTTGACGGTCTCAACCGACTCCACGGTGAGCTTAGCCATCGGCAGATTATTGACTAGTATCTGAAACGTCATCGTCGCAGTCCGGTTTTCAAACATTTGGCATGCATGTGGAGTAGTCCGGCAGAGAAGCGCCATTAACTCAGAGATGTCTTTGCTAACAGGTGCGGGTCTGCGGCAACTGAATCTTGATCTTCTCTATAGAAGCAGAGAGGATCAAGATCTTACAGTTTGACGGATCCCATTAGGGAAATACCACTTCCAAAAATACTTCAAAGGAAATGCCAGTTGAACCTTTATTCAGACTTCAAGAGTGTTCAGACATCAGACTACTCCACATGCATGCCAAATGTTTGAAGCAGGTGCAGAGAGAGAGTTCTCAATCCACATGGTGCTTCTTGGCCGGCGGAACTCGACCGGGTTAATTTCCGGTGGGTGGGTTACGAAAGGGCAATGGTTTCAGGGTTTCAGTTCGAAGTGAATGGAGAAGACTGGGAGAAGAAACCCTTTGGGCAAGAGAGGAATTAACGGGGGAGCCTGAAACGGCGTCAAATTGATTTCGCACGCGTCTCGCCTAGTGCGCGTGTTTCATGACACGCGTCGCGTTTCGGTTTTGTGGGGCGTTTTTAGGGGTAATTAAAAAAATCATGTTAGCGAACAAGGTGGTTGCGTTGTGTCTTGTGTCCATTCAAGTCGTACAATATTGCTGTTTGGTATTTTCCCAAGTATACACAACGCATGAATAGGCTTCTTAGCAATGTTCAAAATTTCGATATGTATCCGGCCGTATCGTATTGGTGGCTTCTCCATACATTCTTACGGGGGTGTTTTGGGGTTTAACCCTGTGCAGGGGTAGAGAGGTTTTAAACCAATTCCTCTGAATTAGATTAAAAAAATAATAATAACAACAAAAAAGGAGAGTGAGCATTGCTACAATCCTATTGGCGTATCAAGTTGTATCAATAGTTTGAATCTTGTTCTTTGGTATGTGCTGAAACATAAGATTCTTTTGGAGATTTTCCCACCAATAATCTAGTTTGGATGTCCTAATCACAAACTTTTCCTACATCGGTATCAAATAGACACTGTCACTATACATTGGAACATCTCCCCATTCATGATAATGGATATATTTCCCAATGCATGTATGATGTGCCCTAGGGATAGGGATGTGGGAAGAGTATATAGGCAGAACCATAGAAGATTTGAACCCCCAATAATAATCATTTAAACTTTTGAAATTTTAATTTTAAAAATGCCGTAGGGTTTTTTACCATTGTTTAAATGTTATTATTGTTTTTTAAATTTATAAATAAGGATTGGAGAGTAGACATAGGCACTCACTTTGAGCCTCAAATTAAGTTGACACATGGAAACTTCTTGGGTCTTTTATCTTTTTTTTTTTCCATTGTTGTGTTTGTTTGTGGTGTAATTTTATTTACACAAGTACAAATGCATGGGCGTGCAAATGAAATGAATGCCAGTTATGGTTTACTTTTGTTTTGGGTTTTGATTGATTATGCCCCATGATTTATTTTATTTCTCTTGTATTGCAATCAAACAAAATAAGGTAAACTTTGAAACAAAACAAGGCTACATTTGGTGATTAAGTGGTTGTTAAGATGAGTACTTGTTGCACAAATACTTTTTAGAATTGCTTATTTTAACAACCTCTTATGGTTGTTTGGTGACCCAATTGCCAAATCATTTATTATGTTTTTAAGCACTTATTGGGGTGGGGATGATTGGTAAATTACTTTACTCACAAGTACTTGTATTGACACAAATTACAGTTTTAGCCCTCACTTCATATAAAAAATAAAGAAAAATGCAATCACAAATCAATAATACATATAAACATTTAACTAAATATGAATCACAACAAAATATAAAAGACATCATAACTATACATATAAAAAATAAAGAAAAATGCAATTACAAATCAATAAAAATAGAAACATTTAACTAATTATTCATACAAAAAAATCAAGAAAAAAATATGTAACCTACATATTTCAGCATATGTTTGCATCATTTTTAACTAGGAAATGAAAAAATATATACTCATGCATAGAAATCATCACACAAACAATGCAAAAAAAAAAACAAATATTTTGGATTTCTCACTTGAAAAATCTGAAAAAAAAAAGATTCCAGAATATTGCAAATTAATCAACATAAAATAATTAACACAACCAACGAATCACAACAATATAATTTTTATCTATAAAATTCTAAAAAAAAGTTTCAGCAAAATATCGCAAGATAATCAACATATAATAGCTAACACAACAAACAAATGGTTTCAAGCAAAATATTGCACTAAAAATAATTATAAAGCAAAGACGAGGGAGGAGGATGGCTGACCCGAGTGTTGTTGGCGATTGCATAGTGAGAATGCATGAACTCCAAAAAAAAAAGACAGATATGGTAAAGAGGGTTTCAGGCGTTTAAAACCCCCAAAAAAACAAAAAAAAAATTCAAGAAAACATGTGGAAAATAAGTCCAAATGTGAAACCAACTCCCAAAACAAGTGCCGTTGTTGGTATGCTTGACCCTGTTCGAATGAGGAATAAGATGGTTTAAGGAGCTATAGGGGTATTCTAGTAATTTTAAAAAATTAAACAGGGACTGAATCGTCCCAAACTTTATGAATGTTCACTTATTAACAAGTACTTAAAAAAGCAACTTGAGAGTTGCATTTTTAATAAACACTTATTTACTAAATAAGTACTTTTCGATATTTTGTACTAAACACCCACAATTGCTTATTTTCCACTTAATGTGTGGCCCCAACACTTTTTTTAAGTACTTATAAAAAATACTTATTACAAGTGAAATCAAACAGGGCCTAAATCTGAATTTGCACCCAAATCATTTGCACCACCATAGTTTTGCATCGGTGCAAATAAATTTGTGTTGCAATCAAATGCACAAATACACAAATTTTTGTGCCACTAATCTGAACTATTTCAGTTTTAATAATCTATTTTAGATTTCTAGGTTTGTTTTTTTTTTTTTTTTCATTTTGACTTGATTTAAGAAACTTAACATATTTTATCTAGATGAACGGGCTCACACCATTTATTATTTCATTTGAGATTTACAGTGTATGCTTATGTGATAAATTTGATTTTGGTTTCTTATTTAATTTATAAAACTAAATCATGTTTAATTTGCAATTAACAACCCATTTTATCTAAAAAATATGACCAACATCATATAAGGTTTTTATAATGATTATTTATTTAAGTTAGTCTCATATCTATTGTTTTTATCCATTTATTAGTTATTTAATATCTTTCATTCAATTAATCAATTCCCTTTTATCAATCCATTAATTTTTAATTCATTTATCTAATATTTATTTATGTTTTATTATTTAATGATTTAACTAATGTAATATTTGGCCATTTATGTAATATCTACCACTTTTCAATAAAGTGGGTTAGCGGCAAATACCTTATAGAGTGGTAGTAATTGTGCTATGAGTAGATTTTTATTATGGGTCGTTTGTTTAGATGAGGAAAGCTAATTACATAGGTTGCTATGAGTCTCACATTATATCCATTTTCTTTTGAATTAGGAAATTGTTTTAAATTGATTGCTTTTTTATCATTGAGTTGATTGTACATTGTTAGGAGAGTGGAAGCATCCACTTCTTAGACCCTGTTCATTGAAATAATAAGGTGCCACTTGTTTAGATTAATCTATGACTATTGCTTTTTACTTATTTATTTATTTATTTTTTTTTTTTTGGGGGGGGGGGTTTGCAAGGGATAAAACTAAATTATAGACATGTATTATGCAAGTGGGCAAATAAGTGACAATGTTATAAATTATATAATCAAAATTAACTTTTATCACCTGTACCAAAATTGATAAGGGGTGGTTTGGCCCTCCAATGACCTAGCAACAATACATGGCACCACAAAACTATCAAGTGACACCTTAGTGCCATGTACGCATCAACTTCAAAAGCTCATTAGGCATGTTGCACCCGCCTTGGTCTCCTCGACCCCACATTGGTAGGCCAACCTATGGTTGCCCTAAAGAGTACCAGGTTGGCATAAGAGGCGATTTGCCTTTGTCGACCTAGCCGTGGCCCAATTGGTGACTTGCATGATGTGGCTGGTGACCTACTTAACGAGTGGGTTATCATTTCCAACTCCTTTGGGCTCACGTTGCCACGCCAACGGAACTGATCCCGTCCCGCCTATTTTGGAGGGGAACCGGATAAGCATTATTACTTTATGCAAAGTCCGCTTCCGGACGTGAAACCACCTCCGAACTTGATAGGCTGGTGATTTCGAACATGCTACTTGAATTCCACAACAAGTTGCGCCTATATAAAGGTGTCTCGATGATCAGAGAATGTACACACGATTTATCTCTCACAACTCAAGTTCTCTTGCATTATAGCTCTCCAAAACATTATTCACTAAGTTAAGCATCTAAGTGCTCATCCCGAATAAAACAACTTGGACACTTTGATATTGTTCTCCTATAGTTCAGCCAGGCGACCTTACCAACCCGACATTTGAGCTGTCTTCTAGTAGGGAGCACCAAATAAGACATCATCAAAACCAATACAAGTATTTACTTTATATAATATATAAATATGTATAGAATATAATTGCGAAGAAGATTGAAGGCCAAAAAACGTTACATGTCACAAAAAATGCTGGATAATAAAGAAATAATATAACAAAAAACAAAACATAAATATTGAGATAGATAATTAATAAAACCATATAAAAATGGTACTTGTTTTTTTTTTTGGTAATAGATTCGTTTGATCAAAATATTACATAGATTTTGAAATGAGCACGAGTATCCCAACAAATGACAAAATGAGCAAAGTTATATAGATTAAGGTAGTGTATACATGTGCATAAAATGAGAAGGCTATCCATTGCACCAAGAAATAGGGGTGAGCATATTTCGGTTAAATCAAAATTTCGGGTTTGGTGTTTTCGGATCAATTAGTTTGGGGATTCTGTTTTAAATGTTGGTTTATTGGAGTTCAATATTCGGTTTTGATTATGGCATTTAGCAATTCGATTAACGAAAAAACCGAATTTCTAGGGGTAAGTATGTAAAAACTCAAAACCCCTTTTAGACTCTGTTTTCCCACCCAGGCGACGGTGACCTTTTGGCTGGGCTTCATCTTTTGTCATCTACAACTAGCGAGCAGCGACATCAATTAATGTAGTGGTGGGCAGCAACGAGTTCCAATTTAACTTCTCTAGTGAAGACTGAAGAATGAACTCTGCTGTCTCTGCTACTGTATGCACCTTTTGAGCATCTAAGAATATGTTCCTTCTTTTTTTTTTTTCCTGTTATTCTACAATGGTGAGAATCTGTGAATTTACAAGATTACAATTGTGAATCCTTTTTTCGATACACAAAAATGCTTCATTGATTATAAAATAATTGTACATGATTGTGAGTAGTAAAATGATATGCTAGAGTGACTTTATCCTTACAAGCAAAGTAAGCAAAACGATAGGCCATTAGATTTAACTGTCTATTTACATGAATAAGTGAGAAGTATTGAAAACTAAGCAGTCCCCCAGCGAATCTGTTATACCCATGAACTTGGTCTGGTATAAATTGTGAAGAGATTAACAAATTTTTGACAATCAAAATACATTGTTATATCAACTATATTGGCTGTTGAAGCTGCTTCTAGACCACTAAGGCACGAAACTCCGCATCATAACTTTCTATGGCCCAACAACTTCTTCCTTCAGCTATTGTGAGATTTCTATGTACCGGTGTCTTGAAAAATTAAAGCTTGTCCTGCAGCGCCTGTGTTTGGGTCAAATGAGCAAGACTATAACAGTGAATCTCGAAGACCATAATAGTGAGCAAGACTGAACTATTATTTCCCCCCGCTTTTCAGGAGTCATTAAGTCAAATTTTTTGAAGTTACTATGTTTTGCATTTTGGTGGGATCAGTGAATGATCCACCTGTTTGAAGTTTGGTTTAATCGAAACAACCAAATTAATAAAAAATATTTCGGTTCGATTAATCAAACATCGGTTTCGGTTTTCAATTCTACTAGTTCGGGTTTGGAAAGTTCGATTTGTTCGTCACCTACCAAGAAATATGGTTTTGAAAACCGAATTGGATTGAAGGGTTGGATCGTTTGACAATTGGTCATGGCTCTCTGAGTCTAGTTTGGATCCAAAACCAAAACATTTGGCCGGGTTCGGATTTGAGAGTAAAAGTAAAACCACTTGACCCGAAAACCGATGGCTAAAGATGTTTCATTTCTGGATAATTTTTTGAAAGTTGAAAACTTGAAACCATGCTCACAAGATCATGTGATTTATTGCAAATTTTAGGGTTTGGACCCAAGGGCAAGCAAAAAGAGGAGACATGTTAGACATAACATTGAAAAGTTGATGTGCGTGGGAGTAGGCTTTGTAATTATATCCGAAAATTTGGGGGAAACAGCGAAATCTCCAACAGCTCAAACGCAGGTTTAAACATTGCTCTTTCGAGTTGCACCTGGTTCACAATGATATGCAACTTTTCCCGGTTCTCACTCAAAACCCCCGCGAACATGGAAGTCTTCCAAACAGAGTCCGCCACTGGGCATATTGCAGTTTCAGTGAACTAGAAAAAAAAAAAAAAACGAAAACGAAAGAAGTAAATGCGATACATGGATCGGATAGTTGCAGCAAATGAGCTCGCTTTCAGAGTTGGATTTTCTGGTCACAGCGGACACCTCAGACTCGAGCCTCTCCCGCCGAACGAACGGGAGAATCCTCTTAAAGCTCTCCCTGATTTCATTATCGTCAGTGCTTCTTCCTTTGAACTGTTTCAGATTTTATTTTTGAATACATTTGATTCACGTAAATTTTCAAGTTGTCCTTTTTTTTTTAAAATCCTGCTTTAGGGCTACTAGCCTACTAGCCTAAGCGCGTTAACCCTTGATTTTTTGAGTTATCATTAGAAGCTTATTTAATAATATTATCACGTTTCTGTTATTGTTAATATTGGTCCAAGGCTTCGGAACCGAATTCTACAGGTTGTTAGCGTTGCAATTTCAATTATTTTTTCCCGTTTGATGATAAATTGCGTTTTCTTACCTTTTATTTTTTATACATTTGAAATAATTCTATGGTTCCAGGATTTCATATTTGCTATTTTAGGTGTTGTAGGTTTCCCCTGACAATATCACTTGAAGCTTTGGTAAATTAACGACTGAGTATTTTTTTTTTTTTCTGGGAATGAAATGATGTTTAGCTTGTTTGGACTTTGAAAAGTAAAACGACATACAGAAAACTTGAATTGGGCGTCTGAGGACTTGGTGCACTCGGGCAGCAAATTAGATTAAATTCTTTTTGTCCGACATGACATTATTTGTCTTATATTAATCCATAAATGTTCCCACGTCAAATGATTTCTTAGATAACCGTCGCATTTTATCTCTGTAATAATAATATTCACGGTGCACATGACATCATCATCATCATCATCATCATCATCCTCATCACCTCTACTGACTTTAATTCCATCTTTAGCCTCCAGCATTCCCACCGGAGACTACTGAATCTGTAAAGCAGTACCTGGAGGAGAAATATCTCTCACCAGAATTGGATCCCAATGAATTTTCTCCGGAAAAAGATGGAAGGCAGTGGGATATTGATTGGTTTGATAAGGCCAAAGTGCATTTGGAGCCCTCATTGCCACGGTCTGTGGTGGTTCCGACGTGGGAATTGCCATTTAGACGCTCAAGGAAGGGAACTGCTCAAGAAATATGGGAACCCAATTCAGTGCAGGTTATATTATCACATTCTTCTTGTGCTTTTGTGCAGTTCTTAGCCATCCAATCAATAGGCAGTTAAGAATTACAACATATTATTGTTGATTTATTTATTTATTGTATAATTTTCAGGTTGAGGTGTCAGAACTAATGGAAGGGACTCAAGATTCTGGGCCTTTGCCACGCATGCCTGGACCAGCAAAGGATTTTGTTAGAGGCAGCATCAACAACCGTCCTTTTCGTCCAGGAGGTTTACAGGATTCTCAATATTCAGAAAGGACACTTCCTGTGGGTGCATGCAATGGTGACTGGGTACGTGAAATTTTAGATGGTGGTCCTCCACAGGTCATTCCTCCAAGTTTTAAGAGAGGATTGGATCTTGGTGGTCTCAAGGTAATGCAGTTCAGTTTTAAAACATTTTTCTTGTGTTACAAAGAAAGTTAAGGGATAAGCATAAATAGTTTAATCTACCAACTTCTCTTTGTTACCTATTTGAAGGCATATTCATCCTCATGGAAGATCACCATGGACCAAAGTTTAGTCAAGAGATCATCAAATGAAAAGCTGGTCAGTTAATGTATTTGCGAGATCTGTTTTAATATCCTATGCTTCATATTCAAATATTAAATATGGAAAAGGCAGACCATGCTAATTAGATGCATGTGTCATAATATGTACATGACGGATATTACTTGTAAAGTGAAAAATGCCCTATTCTCATTTTCCATGTTGACTTATGCTTTTAGCAATTGTTTTATATGTAGATGGGGCTGTCTGTACAGTTTGATGACTTATTCAAGAAAGCTTGGGTTGGCGATGTCACTGAAGAATTAGGCGGAGATGGTATGTATGGTCTGAACTTGGTTTCTGCTTCCACACGTGTAAAACTGCTAATATTTTTGTGTCCTATGTTCTGGAAACGAGACAATATGCAAGGGCACTTTGTTTCTGTCTGCATGTTTTATAAAAATTGAAGCCTAAATGTTCCTTTTTGTTCTGAAGTTCCTGGAAACGAAGTTGGTGATGTATTTTCATTTTTGTTCTACTTTTGGTCTCATATCATTTCGCTAATTTTCTTATGGTACTCTTCTAGGAGTATAGTTATATGTTGTCACTGTCTTCAAATTTCTCTCGTTTGAGTGGAAAACCTTTATCCATATACTTGAGTGCAGCAATCTATAAAAGATGTAAGCGTGAAACCTTGCTGCTATCCTTGTGTATTAGTCATTGCAGAAGCCTTACTTGAAGTATAATATTATGTTATCAACACTATGATGCTTGGTACTGGTTGAGTGGTTGTGTTTACTTGCTGATGTCTTGTATTATTTCTATATCTGATAAATGTTACCTCAGTTGTATCAATTCTGTGGTTAAGTTGCCTGGCATAACTCATGCTGTACTAAGCCTTTAACAATTGGTTTGGTAAAGGAGCTTTTCTCTTTCTATTGATAACAACATTGTTTGTGAAGATTCTCAGTCAGAAGGTGAATCAGTTAAGATGGTAGCTGCAATAGAAGAGGAGGAACATTTATCCAGTAGCATACCTGAAACTGAATCTTCACTATTAGATGAGATACTTTTGGCTGTTCCAGATGGATCAGCATCGAAATCCAATGAAGCTAGTGGGACAAGTGGACAACATCATAAAGAGGTGCTCACTAATGATCATTTTATGCCTCAGATTTTCTCACAGTTTAGTTTAGATAGTAGTCTTTTTTGAGCTGTCATTCCTCAACTAATCTACTTTTTCTTGTTATTTTTATATCTTCAAAGAACTTGCACATCTTATTGTTGACTATGCTTTGGTTGTTATGTGTTTCCTCCCTTTCTTGATTGCAGGCTTGGGCTGTTAGTGGAGGGAGTGAAGAGATTATAGATCATTTTTATGAACTTGTTCCTGACTTGGCCCTTGATTTTCCTTTTGAGTTGGATAAATTTCAAAAGGAGGTACTCTTTTTTTTACTCTTGATACACATCTAAATGTACTATCTCTTGTCAGTGGTAAATTACTATGGCTGGACATGGTGGTCAAAAACTAGTTGTAACCATGATATCTGGTGGAAGAAGAAACTTAGCTTATGTTGTCATATATAACATGTTTTTATGAACTGCGACCAACTAGGTTATTGAAATTTTATTTATTAAACCTTTTAGGCAATGCTTCTTCACTCCTTGATGATATGGATTGGCGAAACATGATTCATGTAGCCCAACCCCATATAGTTGGGATAAGGCATGGATGAACATGATGATAATGGATTTGCATTTCCATGTTCTTTTTCTTGTGATCCTTATTACAGAGCTCTAACTTTCCTGGTCATTTTTCTTGGTTGGTTCTTCTATTGGCATCACTTTTTTTTTTCATCAACAATAGTAAATTATATTGATAGAGGAAAAACTCCCTCCTACCCAGAAATGAGTAGGAGGGGAAAGTACAAGGTATACCAAAGCAGTGGTTTGATATTTAGGAACAGAGCACATTCGACCCTGGCCCAGCTGTACCCCAAAGGAGACAATCCCTCATACCCCCTGATTTAGCCAAGGCATCGGGCAAGTCATATGCAGGCCTTGGAACCCACTTGAATGAGCTATTCAACTATTTTCTCAATGCTTGAGCACATTTTTGGCTAGTATTTCTAAGTTCATCATTATCAGTTCCTAAGGGAATCTCTCTTAATCTCAATGCACACGAGAATAGGATCGAGAAGACTAAGAGGAAAATAGGTCTACTGATTACTAAATGAGAAATGTAGCTTTTCCCCATTAGATTAATCTTTTCTCGAAGTGCTTTGACAGCCATTGTGATTTAAAGGGGCATTTGGTCCCTAGAGGAAGGGTAGAGTGTTGGAGGATGTTAGGGTGAATTTATGATTTGGTAATTTTTTGGGGTATCTTGTATAATTCTACATTTACAAGGGGGCTAAGAAAAGAAAGTCACTTGTAGACCATAAATGTACAGTTGCCCAAAAAAAGGAAAGAAGAAGACATTCTGTCTACTTCTTTTGAGGTTGGACTTGATGAAGACTTCCAAAGCTACAAAAATACCTTGGAGTACCATTAACTAGTAAAAGGGAATAAGCTTAATAAATCATATTGTCACCCATTATTTGGCTACCTCCTCACCCTTCTCAAAAATAGTTTAGTTTTTAACTTTTTTTTTTTTTTTTTTTTTTTTTAAATCTTGCAGAACTTGACTGCATTGATTAACATATATCATGTTGTCATCCATTATTCTTTGCTTTATTCGTTTCCTCGGCCTCGGGAGCCCTTATCGCCAAAGGCTTTGAGTCAAAGCCATTGACTGCATAGATGTTAAGAATTCTATTTTGTATTTTTTTGGTATTATTTCATTCCAAAAGAACACAAAGGTGTTATTTTTTATCAGTATCTACACAAGCTGTTATTCGAACACCTTTTGATTTTCTATGCTTTTTCTTTTTTATTTAATTCTTTCTCGTTTTTCATCCAATGTAATATATACAACCCAAGTCAACTCAGACTTAATCCCAACCATTTGAGGTTGGTTAGATGAATCATGAATCCAGTCCTACTGTTCTGCTCTATCAAAAATTCAAAAACATGTGATAGGGGCATCAAAACTCTATTTTGTGTTGTTGCATGAATAAGCACCTTTGGTTGATGGGATGGACTGATGGAGAATCAGGAATACTTTTATCATCACCGTTGTTATTATCCTATTTATTGTGAAGAGGTGATTTTTTGCTTATGGTTATTTACAACAGTTGTACTTCCTACTGACTTTAGATATTGATTACAGGAATCTCCCTCATGATAATATAGAGAATTTTAATCTAATTAACATAATATTTTGGAGTATACATGGAGGGAATGGATGCCAGCCTGACTAGGAGAATGCTTGGTATTCTATGTACCATCTGTAATTAACTCACTATTCTTTTATACATCTTAATAAAAGTTATTGTTACCAATTAAAAAAAGTGACTTAGCAGCCTGCATTATGGGTATTGTTAGTTAATTCATATTCTTAGGTGTAGGGGTATTTATTATGTTCACCCTATTTGCGTAAGATTGTGTGGGTGCCACTAGTTTTGGCTCTCTAAACCTTTTCTTCTCTCCTCTCCTTGCTTTCAGCTCTCTTATATAGCAGAGAACATGTATCATAAATTTATTTTCTCCTCACCATTCTGTTTTACTTGTAGGCTATATACTATCTTGAAAAGGGGGATTCTGTTTTTGTAGCAGCTCATACATCAGCCGGAAAAACAGTTGTTGCAGAATATGCATTTGCTTTGGCAACAAAGGTATGTCTTTCTTTCTTTAACTCCTTAATGTGCTTAATGTAAGTCTTTTGTTTGTTTCTATGCAGAATATATATTTTTTTCAAAGGCAACTTAAACGAGTTTTTGCTTCATGTGGCTCAATTGCTATAAGTTCATGTTCTAGAACCCCTTAGCAAGGTTTTTAAAATCGGACTGGATAGGGAACCATTCTAGGGTCCAGTTCCTGGGTTGAACGGTCCGAACGAATGGCCCGCTTTGATAGAAAAAATTTTAAAAAAGCAAAAAATGGCCAAAAACTGTTGTTTGGGTCGACAGTTTGACAGCTTGATTGCCCGGGCCAGTGGTTCGCTGACCAAATCAAAGGTTTTTGGTCAAAAAGTGGTTTTGGGGTAAAACGGAACCGGTCAGGTGACCAGTTCCCGATTTTTCGGGTTTGACCATCCGGTCCGGTTTTGAAAACCATGCCCCTCAGCAGAACAATGTTGTTTAGAGAAACAACTTTATTGGAGGTAACTTCAAGGTCTAATGATTCATATGAATGTCCCAAAGAGATTCTGGGTGGATGCTGCCTTATAAACTAAGGCCTCTCACCAACCTCTTCCCTCAAGTCTCCTTTGTTCTCTATCCCATTACATGTGTTTGGCTTCCAATGTTTTGTTCGTGATCTACCCCTTGGATCCAAGGTCTATCACTTGTGTCTTTTTGGGCTATCTTTCTACCCAAAAGGGTTATTAGTGTTTTGATGTTGTCTCCAAGAAATTCTTTGTTTCCATGGATGTTTTCTTCTTTGAGAGTCAATTCTACTTCCATACCTCTCTCTAGGGGGAGAAGTGTGACAGTGTGGAGGAGAGGTAGATCCCCTTGCCATCCTTCATGCTCCTTTTCACGTGTTCTCACATAAATGACGCCGTATGGATCAGCCAAGTTCAGAACAATGTTTTAAAACATGGAGGTGTGATGCGAGGCGTTCCACTACCTAGAGGCGTGAGGTGTAGTTCAGAACGTAAGAGGTGTAAGCCTCCTTAAGAGGAGGGGGTCAGGAGGAAGGAGGACGAAGGGGAGGAGGAAGAAGAGGGAGATGGGGATCTCATTTTTTCTTTATTTTTAATAAAGGTATTTTATATTAAGAAGCACAAAGATGCATAACACTATTTGAAATGGGGGGGGGGTCTTGTCGAAGTGGAGGCGAGCAAGCGAGTAGACTACTTTCTTTCCCCTTATCTTTTCTTCCCTTCCCTTTGCTATTCTCTCTCTTTTTTTCTTTTCTTTCTTTCTTTTTCTTTCCCTTCCCTTTCTTTTCCTTTTCTTTCCTTCCATTTTTTTCTTTTTTCCTTTTTTTAGTCTTTTTATATGAGGTGTGCATGAGGCGAATGCCTTTACGCCTCATGAAAAAAGCGCATGAGGCATATGCCTTAGAGGTGTTAGTGCCTCTGGCATATGCCTCAGGGCGTTTTGGGAGTGCCTTGCTCTGGAGGCGTGCCTCCAGGCGTATGCCTCCCATGCCTTTTAAGACACTGGTTCAAAAAGTGTGGAGGGATCGAAAGCCATGCAATTGACACCACCAAACTCCTTGGAGGAAAATTTGGAGGTAGTACATGCCCCTTCCAGTCAAGTATGCTTGATCTTGTTGATACTTCTGATACTTTGAATGATCTTGACCTTCCTATTACGAAGTGTAAAGGTGTCTATACATGTACTACCAAATATCCCACCTGGAGGCGTGCCTCTAGGCGTACGCCTCCCATGCCTTTTAAAACATTGAGGTGTGGAGGGATCGAAAGCCATGCAATTGACACCACCAAACTCCTCGGAGGAAAATCTGGAGGTAGTACATTCCCCTTCAAGTCAAGTATGCTTGATCCTGTTGATACTTATGATACTTTGAATTATCTTGACCTTCCTATTACAAAGTGTAAAGGTGTCTATACATGTACTACCAAATATCCCATTGTTAACTTCACCTTTTATGCAAAATTTTTACCTTCTTTTTGTGCCTTCTTGTTCATTATCTTTAATGCCCCTATTCTCAAGAATGTTGTTGAAGCCTTGACTGTGCCTAAGCAGACAAATGCTATGAGGGAAGAAAAGAATGCTCTTCATAAAATCAAAACCTAGGAATTTCTGGGTCTCCTTGGGGGTAAAGAACTAGTAGGGTGTAAATGTGTATTTTTAGTGAAGCATCAGGTTGATGGATCTGTTGAAAGATACAAGGCAAGACTGGTTGCAAAAGGCCTCACACAGGTTTATGGAGTTGGGTTGGTATGTTGAGAGCTTTACTCCTGTAGCAAAGATGAACTCAATGGCGTCTTCTCTATTTGATAGCAAATCTTGATTGGAGTCTTCCTCAACTAGATATAAAAAACACTTTACTCAATGGAGACTTGGAGGAGAAAGAGGTATACATGATCCTATCATCGGATTTTCAGGTTAAGGGTAGTGAGCATAAGGTATGCTGGCTAAAAAAGTCATTGTATGGACTGAAATAATCTCCCACGGCATGGTTCAATAGGTTTAATAAGGTGGTTCAGCAAATGGGGTTTAGACAGTCAATTAGATCACACCTTGTTCATAAAGAGGGAGGAAGAAAAAATTACAGCTCTTATTATGTATGTTGACAACATTGTTGTTATTGGCAATTGGGAGTCAAGCATAGTTTTCAAGGCGCGAAGGCGAGGCTAGGCGATTGGGGGGCGCCTTGTCGCCTAGTTGCCTAGGCGGGCGCCTAGGCGTCGCCTTGGCATGGATTTTTTTATGTTAAAAACATAGATCCCAGGGTAGTTTCCTAGGTACCATAACCATATTTCTTTAATAATTATTCATGATTTTCATAAGAAAAGTATAAATTTCATATTAAAGTATAGAAAATCAACATATTCATGAGAAGAAAAGGAAGAAGGAAAATAAAATTCAAAAAATATAGGGGCTGAACCCTTATTTTTGTTATAGGAAAAGAAGAAAATAAAAAGTATTGGTAGTAGTAGTAGTAGTAGTAGTAGTAGTAGTAGGAAGAAGAAGTAGAAAAAGAATATATGGAAGAGGAAAATGTACTTGATTAGATAAAATTTTAAGTTCTTCCTTACTTATTGGTTGAGGTTTTTAAGTCTTTGAGGGTTCGATACAGAATTTAGCAATGTTTGTGTTGATTAAACCCTAATAAATAAGAAAATAATACAAATAAATTAGTATATAAACACACATAATGATTATTTTAGTTTAATAATGTCTATTTTATAATTATAATCTCAAAAAGAATGAATAAAAAAGTATTTTATAGTAGGAAGTAGAAAACTGCTTGGTGATTAGGTGAGGTGAGCCTCAAAGGGCGCCTTGCCGCCTAGGGGTGCCTAGGTGTTGCCTTGACAACTATGGAGTCAAGGTTTAAAAGGGGGAAAGAGTTCTTAGCCTCCAACTTTGAAGTGAAAGATTTGGTCCTCTTCGATATTTCCTCGAAATTGAAGTTGCTCTCAAAGAAGGACATCTTCTTTTCTCAAAGAAAGTATGTTCTTGACCTCCTACAAGATATTGGAAAGTTGGGGGCTAAATTGGTTGATACTTCCATAGAACAAAATCACAAACTTGGGAATGATGAGGGAGAAGCACTTGTAGATGTGAAACAATTCTAAAGGCTTATTAGGTGGCTGTTTTATCTCTCCATGACTTGTCCAAATGTTGCCTATGCCGTTGGATTTCTTAGATAGTATATTCATACCCCCAAAACACCACACCTTGTAGATGTAGAGATAGTGCTTAGATACTTGAAGAACCACCCTAGAAGGGGTCTTTTGTTTACTAAACATGGCCATTTGAGAGTTGATTAATTGGCTTCTAAACATGGGAAATGATATATAGATGTACAAAAATGATTTGAAAAAAGTTTAAATGGTTAACCAGGGGCATGGATGTAAAAGTTCAAAGGGTGCAAATGTTGGCTAACAGCATGGCTGGTTCCTTAGCAAAACAAGGGGTGGTGAGGGATCAAATGTTTTGGGTTCAATTGTATACTTGGGGCTAATGTGATTTGGAGGTGAGATGCTTTATCTCCAATTGCTCCTTGTACTTGTAATCACTTATCTTTAAACATTTAATTGGATTTACAGTTACGGATAAAAAATTCTAGTGATAAAGATGGCCATAGACACAAATGTGTACAAAACTTAACCAGGTGCAAAATTTGCACTGCAAACAAATAGAGCCTTAAACTTAATCATGTTGGATCCCCTATATAAAAGGTACAAGAGATACTTTTGATCTGGTAATGAAATATCCCAATACAACTTATTTCTCAACATTCTCTTTTCAATACCGTACATATTTTTTTTGTCCCTGAGCTTTAGGCTATTACATACACAGATAGCAAATGGATTTGTACATTCTATTTTCTTGAATTTTATTTTTCCATGTTAGTGAAGCTAATTATTTGAAAGTGGTACTTACCTTATGCAGCATTGCACCCGGGCTGTGTACACTGCTCCAATAAAGACTATAAGCAACCAGAAATACAGGGATTTCTGTGGGAAATTTGATGTTGGTCTTCTTACTGGGGATGTTAGCTTGAGGCCTGAGGCATCTTGTCTTATCATGACAACTGAAATATTGAGGTCAATGCTCTACAGAGGTGCTGATATTATACGTGATATTGAATGGGTAAGGGCTTTATTATTTTTTATATCTTACTATATTGCTTCTCTCTCTTTCTCTCTCTCCTCCCCCCCCCCCCCCCCCCCCTTAGTAACTTCACTGATCTTTTTCATTGGTGGGAAATAACAAATGGTGACTTTTGTAGACAAAACTCTTGTAGTTCCATTTATTTGCCATATTCTGGAATGACGTTTGGCTTTCTGGTTTTCCTTTTATTTTCTTTCCTTGAGAGATAGGTTATATTTGATGAAGTGCACTATGTCAATGATGTGGAAAGAGGTGTTGTCTGGGAAGAGGTTATTATCATGCTCCCAAGACATGTAAATATTGTTCTTCTTTCTGCCACGGTATGTACTGCAGTTTTTTTGGTATTTATACTTTTGACTAGCATTACTTCCTGGCTAGGTTCTGTTAATGATGGTGTCTTTTTTGATGATTTTGGACCACTAGTTTGTTTAGCTTATTTATGTTGCGTAGACCCTTCTAAATGGATAACGAGCTTTTGTCAGACAACACACTTCAGAGTCTAGCACTCCACAGATTATTGAGGACACTTCTACATATCATTTCTTTTTTTTTTTTATCTTCTAGCTTATTTGATGTAAGTGAACAGATAATGTATATTATGAATGATTTTTTTTATCAAACATTACTTAGTTTAGACCCCCTTTTGCAGGTATACAAATTTCAAAAAAGAGAAAAAGACTTTTAATAGTATGTACTTTTTCCTACATGTATCCACAAGTCCATGTTTTCTCATCTTGCTGAGTCAGATTCTTGGACATGTGTTCGTTTTTGACCCCCATGTCCATGTCCTTGCAACATTGATCTTTATACTTCTAATGGATTATTTTGTAGTCAGCTCAGGTAGTCATGAGTTGTTTGTTAATTCAGGTAGTTTGCAGAACATGCGAACAAAACTCACTGTTATTCCTTCTTCATATTTAACTATATAATAAAAATATATTATGAAAACATGCCTAAACTATAACCATCCTAATATTGTTCTGTTCCAATCTTTTGGAAGGTTCTCTAGAACAACTACTTGTCTACTATGATGAATTGAGACAGTTGCAACAAAGATTTTGGGGATGGAAGGGTTGTCTATCAACTTGGCTAGAAAGCAAAGAAAGCCTGTTCCATTAATGGGAACAAAGAGCCCCAAGTATAGGCCACTTGGACCGTTGAATAAATACATCTATGCTACTTGGGCTAAGATTCTGGTGGTCATTTTTCTGCTACGTATTGTAATTCTTTTTTTTTTGATAAATCATATTGTAATTCTTTTTCCCTCTTTCCTGTTTTTTGGGGGTAAAATCCATATTCTTAGGGCTGCAATTCTTGTCTTGGTATCTTCACATATCCTCACTTTCTCAAGTTTTTCCCTCAAAATTTTTGGTTGCTAATTTTAACTTCATTTGAATATGCACTGATCATGTTTCAACTCCACCTGGTTTTCACAAAAGAACCCAGCTAACATGCTCAGATCTCTTTTTATGTTGATTGGTATCAACCAGGGTTATATTTGGGCTTTGAAAAGTAGATATTGCCTGGAATATCTAAGTCATAATACTTAATTTTCCAAAATATTTAGAACTTGATACTGAACTCATTATTAAGAAAACTTACTTTCTAGTGAGTGCTAATAAATGCAGAAATTGCTAAATTCACACATTCTGTTTTCTTTTACTGAGGTAAGGTGATTGCATTTGCACATGAACTTAATTGTTCAGTAGCATTGTGTAGGTGCCAAACACAATGGAATTTGCTGATTGGATTGGTCGGACAAAGCAAAAGAAAATCCGTGTTATTTGGTAAGTAGTAAATCAGTAGGTTTTTAAGTGATTTTTGCTTCCTTAAAGTATAGAAGGGTTATAATCTTATAGGTTGATTAAGCATTGCATTTTCTTGAGGGCTTATATCTTGCTGCTTTTGTGTTCAAGTGAAGCATATTTTAGAAAGAAATCTTTTTTTTTTTTTGAGAAAAATATTTCATCAAGTATTTTAGAAAGAAATCTTTATGGTATCTTGGTCAATTTGATTTATGAAATTCTCTTTTCTGCTTTCTTGTATGTACTCCCTATCAGGACCTCTAAAAGACCTGTTCCTTTGGAGCACTGCCTATTCTATTCCGGAGAACTGTACAATATATGTGAGAATGAAACCTTTGTACCTCAGGGATTGAAAGCTGCTAAAGATGCGTACAAGAAAAAAAACTCAAGTGCAGTTGGAGGTGGTTCTGGAACATATTTGGGGTCTGCAGCACCCCATGGTGGAGCTCGAGTCCAGCAACGTGAAAATCATAGTCGTGGCAAACAACAAAAGCATTCTGGAGCCCATAGTGGAGGCAATTTTTCAGGGTCTGGAGTGAACCAGAACAATTGGGGGTCAAGAAGATCGGAAGCTTCTCTGTGGCTGTTGCTTGTGAACAAACTTTTAAAAAAGTCCCTTTTACCTGTAAGAATCTTCTATCGTGCAATAGATGCATTTTCCTTGTTATCTTCACTTAAAGTATGCTATATGGTATTCTTGATGTCGTGTGTGGATATTATCTCACGTGTAGGTTAATACAATCGTAACAATCCTGCATGCTTGTGAGATCAAATGAGCCTTTTTTCCTGTTTTGTGTGTTTTTAATTAAAAGTATATGCTAACCACTTAGTTTTGGTGAATCCAAATAATGTGGCAGGAATAAAGCCTGTAATCAGTGTCAGAATGCTTGATCAATATGTCTTTTGATTTCATTACAAATCTTACTAGTTACCAAAATTTTACCATGTGATAAATTGTCATTCTTATTTCTTTTGCTGTTCCAGGTGGTTATTTTTTGTTTTTCAAAGAATCGATGTGATAAATCAGCAGATAATATGACTGGAACAGACCTAACGAGTAGTTCTGAGAAAAGCGAAATTCGTGTTTTTTGTGATAAAGCATTTTCACGCTTGAAGGGGTCTGACAGGAATCTTCCTCAGGTTTTCTAGTGCACATATTCCCTCCCTCAACACCCCTGAAAAAAAATTAAAAACAAAATGCTCATCAATTTCAATCAACTGCAGGAGTAACATCCATGTGAATGTATTCTATAGGTTGTCAGAGTCCAAAATCTTCTCCGTAGAGGAATTGGCGTGCACCATGCAGGGTTACTTCCAATTGTTAAAGAAGTTGTTGAAATGCTTTTCTGCCGTGGTGTGATCAAGGTAATAGATTTTACATATGTATAGGGGCCATTGCTTGGTGTAATGGTAAAACCTCAGACTGACAATCATGAGAATGTGGGTTCAAGTCTGAGAGTGGCCACTTTGTGCTAAAAATGCCAATGATTGGGTCCATATCCAGTTTATCCTTCCCAAGACAGATAGCTGGTGGCCATCGTTGGGATGACCCTTTTCTTTATCTATGTATGCTTTCCATTGGTTTAAGAATTTGATATTTCCTATTTGCTCTTCTTGTAATGTTAAGATGGTCACTATCTACCGAAGAGGTTGAATAGAGTCCAATAACATAAATGTTTCTCTTCTATTGGTGCATCAAGTTTAATCCTTAAATTTGTTATTTCTCTAGCTTCATTAATTTGATTTGACATGCAACTCGTCATTTTTACTAGAGGTCTTTGGTGGAATACTTAAATACTTTTGTTCCCAATATAGGTGCTATTTTCAACAGAGACATTTGCAATGGGTGTTAATGCCCCAGCAAGAACAGTAAGTCCTTTATTCTAGATGCTATGGTTGTAAGTTTTCTTTCTGATTTTGTTTATTCTGGTTTCTTTTGTAAATTTACTCTTCATCATTCCTAATTTGCATACCGATTTGGTTCTCAAACTTCTGATTGGCCAATAGGCAGGTTTTTACAACAGCACAATTAGCTCTACTACCTTTTAGAAAAAGTAAGCTGTAAGTAACAGAATGGCTTATGAAAGAAGTGAACTTAAAACTTTGTTATTTGTTGATTGTATATGTTTATAGAGGATATGCTATGATAATGGGAGATTTTCCCTTTCCCTTCTCTTTGTTTGCAGTGCAAATTTGAACTGGATGCAAAATTTACACCTGGTTATATTTGCATCTGATTTGTCTATATGATTTGCAGTCTCACCTGATTCTCATGTAAAGTGGGTATCATGTCAAATTTTTTCTGTATTTTACTCCCAAACGAACAACTCTCCTGCCTTAATTTTCATTCATTATAAAGTGGGGACCACGTCATTTTACTTTTCATTTTACTCTTAAAAGTCATAAACAAACCAAAGAAAGTGAAACCTGAAGGAAACATAAACCAGAGTTTACAATCAGTCCATTTGCTCTTCCATGCATTTACACCAGTTCACATTTCATCTGCATTGCAAGCAAACAGAGCCTTAGGGATTTATAATGTGCTTGTGTGACTCTGTTAGACTCATTTTGACACCACAAGTGTGTGATATGCATCGGATGCAAGGTTGGACACCTAGTGTTGTGACTATAATGTGCATAATGGTTTCTATAATGCAGTGTTGCAACTTGTATATTGATAATAAGACTTTATTAAGAATAGAGAAAAAATACAACCAAAAGGCACCCTATCGATGAAATCACCCTAAGACAAAAAGGAAAAAAAAAACAAAAACAAAACCGAATGAATCAAAACACACACACACATGCACATTCTTCACCACCGAACTATTGACTGGACAGTTAGCTGAACTAGGAATCCAGAAGAAAAAGCCGTTACTTTGGAGGCCCAGTTCTTTTTTTTTTGGATAAATAATTTAAGATTTCATTAAGGAAATAGTTGGAAATACAAACTTCCCGTTAAGAAGTGCGAGCTGCATCCTCTCCAAAGAACACGAAGAAACAGAAAACAGAAAAACAAATTCAGAGTACAAATGAGCCCAATACAATTGTTCCCTGTTTGCCCCTTGCTTTGCTAGACAGTCAGCCAAAGCATTTGCTGATCTCCTCACCCATGTAATATTAACAGCCAGGCTCCTTATCAGCCACTTAAAATTTTTTAATTTTATTTTTAAAGCTCCACACAATAGACTCAGGGTTCTGTAGCCAGGCCACTACCACCTTGGGATCCCCTTCTATTAGTAGTTGTTGCACACCTAGCTGAACTTCTGGCTGTACACCCTGGATGCAGCTAGCAATTCTGCTCTTGTAGAGTTCCCAATCCCCAAGGGACCTGAGTAGAGGAGGACCACAATGATCTATAGGGCCAGTAGCTATCCAACCAATTACCATCTACAAGTACCCCTGCTCTTCTACTTGCATCGAAGGAGTAGTCCAAGTCTCTGGAACAGGTAAGTGAAAACCATAATGAGTTAAGCTTCTTGGTCTGTATAAGCACCTTCTACCTGACTGAGTGTAGCAGGGGCTCACCTTATTATATATCACCCTCCATATTTATCCTTCTTTTATCATTTGGTAACTGAAACATTGCGTATGGTTGCATAACATCTATAGATATATACATGCAAAGATACATACATGTGTGCTCATTTTTCCAGATTTAGAGGTCTAGTGGTTCTCTAACACATCATATTCATGTCAAAACATAAGACTTGTGAAATTTACCAACAAACATTTCATTTGACTTGCCCCTGTCTTGGCAAGTTCGTCCACCAAGTTGATTTCTGAATTGGGGGGAGGGTGGGGTCCATGAACATGTGTTTCTCAGTTCAGCAGCCATTTTTTTTTTAATTTCCCTTTTCATATGCCTGAAATGCCATGCTCTTTCTTCATCATTCTTCAACTACCCTATTACCACTTGAAATCCCCCTCCATTAGGATGTTTTTTGAAATTCACTGATTTTCAGCCCTTGTAGAATCCCCAGTTCCCACTTGTCCGAAGTATACTTCCAAGATATTCCCCTTAATGTTTCTAACTGCCCCCCCCCCCCCCCCCCCCCCCCCCCTACTCTAGCCTAGATGGTCCTGCTTTTCCCAAGTTGGACACAGCCAAAGTTCAGTTTAATCCATCCTTCTTGGGGGGTTTGGGGAGGGGGGCACATAGGTGTCTGCACTGTTCTTGCAGAAGAGGAGGCCATTTGCTGCTCATTCCTTTGTAAGTTATTAGCTCAGAAGTGTTGGAAAGTCTCTAATTTTGTGACCACAAAGTTTTAAAGCATCAGTTTCACAAATTTCATCCTCCTTTTCCACATAAACATGTATTTCGATTTTCTTTCAGGTTGTTTTTGACACTTTAAGGAAGTTTGATGGCAAGGAATTTAGACAATTACTTCCTGGGGAATACACTCAAATGGCTGGCCGTGCTGGACGGAGAGGACTTGATAAAATTGGTACAGTAGTTATAATGTGTCGTGATGAAATCCCAGAGGAGAGGGACTTGAGACATGTAACAGTGGGAAGTGCAACAAGGCTTGAATCTCAATTTCGGCTCACCTACACAATGATCCTGCATCTCCTTCGTGTTGAAGAGTTGAAGGTACTTCTGTAATTTAATTTTTCAAACTCAGAAAAGTTACTTCCAGCAGATGTGCTTTATATATTTGATGCACTTTCTACTCTATATCATATATCTAATGTTCATAGTTCCTTCTCATAATATCACTTGTAAATAACATACACCAAGTATCAGGTGTTGAATTACATACAGCTTTTCAAATAAAAAAATGGTCATATCCAGTGTTTGGAAACCTGTACTTGTTTGGAGAGTTTAACTCTTTTTTTGGATCAATAACAGAGATTTCATTATTTGATTAAATGCTAAAAAAATTCAATGGGAGCTAAAGTAACTCAACTCCCTACAAATGCCACTAAAGCCAAAAAACCTAAAAAATTACAGTTTAGCCCAAAAAATGGAGCTCCTATTCACCCCTTGTCTAGCTAATCCACCTGCAAAAGAGTTTGCACTTCTCTTTATCCAAGTGCATCGAACTTCCATATCTTTTGTCAGCCAGTTGTATTTCCTCTTTTCATTTTTTTTGATCAATAACACTTTCATTAAATCATCAATAGAAGATTTACAAGAGGAAGACAAACACACTTATCTTCCAAGAGCAGCAAAGAACCTCAAGAAAAGGAAAAAAAAGAAAGAACGAAAAAACACTATAGTTACAGCTTAGCCCAAAACAGTGAATCCCTTCTGCCCCTTGTTTAGCTAAACCGTCAGCTAGGGAATTAGCCGATCTTTTAACCCAACGTGTCTTAACTTCCATCTCCCGCACCAGCCACTTGAATTGCCTCTTTTCATTGCTGTGGCTCCATAGTGTTGAGTTTTCTCCTTTTAACCAATTCACTACAGTTTCAAAGTCTCCTTCTAAGATTAGCTTGTTTATGTTCAAGTCCTTAGCCCTTTGAATCCCTTCCAGAGCTGGTAAAATCTCAGCCCTCAATGAGTCCCCTATTCCAATTGGGCCAGAAAACATAGCCATCACAATCCCTCTTTCAACCCTCAAGACTCCTCCTCTTCCGGAGGGCCCAGGATTGCCTATATTGCTGCCATCAAAGTTCAGCTTGGTAAAGCCAATAGGTGGAGGGGTCCAAATAGAACTTGAGACCCTCATGGCTGGGGCTGAATCTGCAATTTCCTTGCATGAATCACTTCTATCATTGCTTCCACACTTCTTTCCTTTTCTGAGAAGATTCTCAAGTTTCTTTCTTCCCAAATAGACCAAAACATTGCGGCCCTAACACATCTCCACGTAATTTTTGCTCTTTTAGTTGGCCAGCTAGAAGGGGAGGAAGTAAACAAGCTTTGCACATCTGTGGGAGAATTCCACCTACACCCAAATAAAGAAGTTAACCATTCCCAAATAAAGTTAGCAAATTGACAAGAAATTAGTAAGTAAAACCCAGACTCACCAGCGGCTTTGCAGAGGACACACCGATGAGGAGAGAAACATCTATTGGGCGTTTTTCTTTGAAGAAGATCTCCTGTGTCAACTCTTTCCAAGAAGGCTTCCCAACAGAAGCTTCCCACATTCAGAGGAATAGGTTGAGACAACACCTCCCTAACAAGAAAGGATAGACCAAAAGGAGCAGCTGGTGTTGTGTTAAGGCTTGAAAAAAGGAGGCACAAGAGAAGGTGCCTAAAGGAGAGCGAGTCCAAATTCTGTTGTCTACCTTTGTTGGTTCCAGGAACACTCCAAGGATGGAAAGGAGTGATAAGGTACTATCCAATTATGTGTCTCTGATTTCTCTTCTTAGTCCCAAATTCCAACCAAACCTCAAAGAGGACTCAGAAGGTGCAAGGAAAGTATAAACTGGTTCATCCTTGAAAGTAGAGATGACAAATAAAGTTGGGAACTGTTCCTTTAAAGGAGAATCCCCAACCCAAACTTGTTTTTAAAATTTAATAAGCTGGCTAGAGTGCAAGTCATATACCTGATCCAGGGGAGAAAAAGAGGCAGAATAGCTTGGATTGCTTTCCAAGGAGATGCCCTTGTAGTCCTTGCCAGAATACCAGAGTCCCATCCATTCTCTGCAAGTTCATGAATACTATCCACTATCTTAACCCACAACTTTTCTTTTTCCAAAGAGAATCTCCACAACCATATCCCTAATAAGGCTAAATTCCTCTTCCTTATATTCCCTATACCTAGACCTCCCTCCTTCGAGAACCCCCTATTTGCTAATGTTGTTCATTCATTCATTGCAATAAAGTATATTCTTAAAAGGCAATGAAAGTTATAAAATCATTATTTTTTATGTGAGAAATAAGAATTTCAGACCCTAACATAGATTTGTTCGGGCTTGCCTTGAGGGGGGTGGTACAAAGGCAACTTATAGAATCAAGAATGCAATATGTTTTACATCACATTAGCTACTTGAAGCAATGCAATTAAGGAAAAAAAGAGATTGTGGGTTTTACATGCTTGAAAATGCTTTATATGTTTGCTTTTATTTTTAAATTTTCATTTGAATACACTTTACACGTTATGTTTATGTATTTAATTTTAGATAATAGGTTTTTTAAAACATTTATTTTAAAATATAAGTTTATATTTTTTATTAACATTATGTTTAATATTGTTTTTTGATTTTTTTTTATTTTGGCATTTTTTTGAATTTTCTGACTTTTTTTTTGTAATTTTGCGCCTTGCTTAAAAAGGCGCAAATTGGCCCTTGCGCTTTTAAAACACTGGTTTCGACAAACTCCCCCTATTCCTGCTTTTCCTGGATTACCTAATGAATTACCCTCAAATTCCAGCTTTAGTTTATTTAAACCTGGTGGTTTCCACTCCATTCTTATATTTTTTCTATGTGATTCTGAGAGTGCCACTTTTCTCCAATTTCTTAAGAGGTTATCAGTAGGAATACTCTTGAAGAGTTCTAAGGTTTTAACCCAATATACTGATCTGATTTTAATGGCTTCAATCAACTCCTCTAAGGATTTACTTTTCTCATTGAAGATCCTTTGATTTCTTTCCTCCCAAATAGACCAAACCAAGGCTGCATATACTACCTTCACATACATGATACATCTTCCCCTTTTTTTTCTGTGGCCTTAGGAAATTTTAGTTGAAAAGGCTCACTATGTCTTGTGGGGGAACCCATTTGCAACCAAAGAGAGAACAGAAATAGTCCCAAATACAATAAACAAATGAGCAGAAGAAAAGTAATTGAGAAAGGGTTTCACCACAAGCCTTGCAAAGAACACATACATGAGGAGAAAGGCAAGTATTTGGCCTTATTTCTTTTTTATTTTTGATCATTAATGGAAAGTTTTATTAAGAATAAGAAACTTTAATTACAAGAGAGGGGGAGATAAACTTTCTTAACTCCCCCATTTTAGCAAAACAAAGGATACAAAATTAGAAATGAGCCCAAAAGAAAGATCCCCTATTCATCCCTTGCTTGGCTAACCCATCAGCAAGTGAGTTAGCAGTTCTCTTTACGCAACTGTATTTCACCTCAATGTCCCTAGTCAGCCACTTAAATTTTTTCTTTTCATTGCTGTAGTTCCAGATACCAGAGTCATCTTCCTTTAGCTATCTCACCACCACCTCTGAGTCACCTTCAAAAACCACTTTTCTTAGGTTCAACTCCTATTT
Organism: Nelumbo lutea; assembly: GCF_056320005.1. Classification (NCBI taxonomy): domain Eukaryota; kingdom Viridiplantae; phylum Streptophyta; class Magnoliopsida; order Proteales; family Nelumbonaceae; genus Nelumbo; species Nelumbo lutea. Next base: position 17,019,710 of record NC_142685.1, on the reverse strand, counting down.
GGCCTTCTTTCTTGTAGCACATCACAGGTGTATACCTTCTCTAGGAACATTTCCCAGCAAAGAACTTGTACTTCAGGAGGAATTGGTTTGTACCATATTTCTCTCATAGGGAAATTCATCCCCACAAAGTCCGATTGGGTAAGCACATTAAAGAAAAAAGCACATGAAAACAAGCCATCATAAGCTGGATGCCAAATTCTATTATCAAGGCTATTTGATCCCAGGTTAATCATTTCCAATTTTGACAAAAGGACAAGGAGAGAATCACACTCATTGTTTCTCAAGCCTCTTTTGAACCTGAAGTCCCAACTGATCCCACTTTCTGAGGGTGCAGCAACCCTAGCTATAGTTTTCAGCCTTTAGGTTTGACAGAGAGTAAAGGTTAGGGAATTGCAAGCAAAGTGGTTGGTTCCCAAGCCAAATGTCTTCCCAGAATAAAATCTTATTCTCACACCCAACATCAAGACAGATGAAGTTGGTAAATAAAGGCGAGATTTCAGAGATTGCATTCTAGGAGAATTTGAAGCTGCATTAGCTGCTACTTTTGCGTCCTAGCCGTTGTTTCTTCATGGGGAAACCTCCACAACCATTTTCCTAGTAGAATTGTATTTCTCTTTGCTAAATTCCCAACCCCTAACCTGCCTTGCTCCTTGGGTCTACAAACCTGTTCCCATTTTATTAAACTGTCCTTTTTTTTCCTCTCCTAGCTTCCATAAGAAATCCCTCATTTTCCTCTCCTAGCTAAAGGTGGACAGGAAGTGGACAACTTCGGTTTTCTTGTGTTGAAATTCTTCAAATTGGCCAACCCGATATGCACCCCTAGTCTCCATATTACTCTAGATCATTTATTATGTATTGGTTTCTTGCAGTTTTCTACTTCAATGGCTAATAATTATGTGGGCATATGAGTTTTTTTTAATCCAATTATTGGACTGATTGAAATAAATTTCTGATGAGGGATCATCTTTGCAGGTGGAAGACATGTTGAAGAGAAGCTTTGCTGAATTCCATGCTCAAAAGAAACTTCCAGAAAAGCAACGACTTCTTATGGTGAAGCTTGCTCAGCCTACAAAAACCATTGAGTATGTAGAGGAGACCTTGATTTCTCTGCAAAGTTTACTTTACTCTTTGTTGAATGTTCAAATTGTTCTTTAGGTAAGAAATTTCAGTTATGTGGTTAGGAGGAATGGAGATACCCAAAGGTTTTGGGGGAGAGAAAGAGAACTTATTGATCCCATTCCACAAATTTATTTCAATATAACAAAAAGGCAAAAATACATGAATGCTGGGAAATGACATAAATTACGAAGCTAACACCTTCCTTTAGGTAGTTGAAGTCATCATTGGGTTTGGGGGGTGTTATCTTAACACCTGCCTTTAGGTTGTATTCAGTTTTTTTTCCTCTTTTAATATAAATGTCTTGTGACTTATCAAAGAAGAAAAAATGAATATCTATCAAAAAAAAAAAAAAAGAAGAAAAAATGAAGCTAGCAAGAGAGGTTAGCCAATGCATTGGCAGACTGTTTTGTGAAGCAAGGGGTGTCCAGGAAACAATTCTTTTGGGCCAATTTGTACTCATAGGATGTTTGTGGGGATCGACTCTAGTTGAGAGTTGCCTATCACTCATTAAATCTTTATTTTCTGAACTAATAAAAATTATCAATTTCCAATCAAAGAAGGATACATAAATGCCCATATTAATAAGTGAAAATACATATATGCCCATCAGTGGTGTGGTAGCTAGAGATTCTTCCAAGCTAAGAGAGGTTTGAGGCAAGGGGATCCACTCTCCCCCTTTTTATTCACCCTGGTAGAAGATGTGCTAAGTAGACTAATTACATAGCAGACAGAAACAATTTGATCAAAGGTTGGAGAGTGGGAAGGCAAGACGTAATAGTCACCCACCTTCAATTTGCAGATGACGTTATCTTATTTTGTGAAGGGAAAATGGAGGGTAAATTGGTAACCTTCTAGGAATGCTCCAAAATTTTGAAAGGATGTCTAGTTTGAAATAATATAAGCACGAGTTGTATTTTAGTGATAAACATGGAGGAGTGAAAAGTTAACTCTTCTATATTGGACATTTTATGGTGTGATACTAAATCATGACCTATGGCCTACTTAGGACTCCCTTTGGGGAGTAACTCTAGGGTTGTTGACTTATGGAAGCCTGCTCTGGAAAGGCTTATTAAAAACTTGGCTATGTGGTAGAGAAACTACATTTTTTTAGTGGGAGGATTACTTAAATTTAAGTGTCTTATTTCCCTTTAGCATGTCTGTATTGCCATGGTGCATGGCTTTTGTTTTCCATCCTACTCACCACAACTTTGGAGTCCCCTTCTATTAAACTATCGTGACTTTTTTAAAGTTTAGTGACCTGCCCATTCTCAAACCTTGTTGGACTAGTAATGACCCTTAGGGAGCTTCCATAACTAGGCAGTCCTAAATATATACTACTATTAAAAGTGTGAATGAGAGTGTGGAACTTTTGTTTGACTAAAACACCCCAATTTTTTAATTTGGTCCCTCTTTAATCATAAGGACAGAAGTGTAATTTGAACAACCGCTTTCTCCTCACTCAAATCCCTCTCATTAAATCTTATATTATTAACTCTCGTTATCATTCATTGAATCATACTCTTGACTAGAATACCCCTATTTTCATTTATCAAAAAAAAAAAAAGAATACCCCTATTTTTGAATTTGGTCCTTCTCTAATTGTGAGGGCACAAAATGTAATTCGAACTACTACATTTCTCCTCATTAAATTCCCTCTCATTAAATCTTATATTTAGGTCATTAACTCCCATTTACTCATCAAATCCTAAGTTTTAAGTTATTTTTTTTCACCAATAAATTTTATTAATTAAATCTATATCCAATAGTTTCAACAACATAAAATGCATGCTTTTTAAAATTGACCTAAAAGTGGAACTTTTGTTCCATCTTTGTGGCAATAAGCAATTCAACCATCTAGGTCAAATGGACAATCCATGATGTCATAATGGAATAAAAAATAGAAATAAATACAAAAAAATAAAAAATATAGAAAAATTGGGCACGCATCTAATGTTTTATATTGATCATATTAAAGAAAAACAAGTGTGATAAATAATAATAATTCTTATTGATGTTGGCGGGTCAACAATTCAACCTTTTGAGTCAAATGTGTCAACCCTTGATATCATAATTAAATAAAAATTAAAAAATATAAAAACACAAAAACATTATGTAATAATATAGAAATTTTAAAAACATTTAGGCACTTATCTAATATTTTATATTAATAATAAAGTATCAAAAAATATTTTATATTAATCATATCAAATAAAACAAAGTGTGATAAATAATAGTTGTTTTTATTGATGTTGGAAATAAAATATAAAATTTAAATCCGATCCAAAAATGAAATTGTTTTCTTGGTGGTGGGTCAACAATTCAACCTTTTGGGTTATATTTGTCAACCCTTGATCTCATAATTAAATAATAAAAATTCAAAAAATATGAAAAATATTGAAACTTTGTAGAAAACATTTGGACAGATATGTAATATTTTATATTAATCATATGAAAATTAGACACGATAAACATGAATTGTTTTTAACTTTTTCTTGATCATGGAAATAGAATACAAGTTTAGAACCAACCCAAATTTGGTGGCGAGTTAACAATTTAACCTTTTGGGTTAATGTGTCAACCCTTGATATCACAATTAAATAATAAAAGTTAATAAAAAGATGAAAGCAGACAAGTATTAAAATTACAAAAAAAATGGTAGAAAACATTTGGGCACATCTTGAATATTGTATATTCATCATATTAAACAAAAACATGTGTGAAAAATAAGCATAATTTTTATAGACAGAAATATAAAATAATTGTACAAAATTTTGGAAACATATTATTTACTATTATCATCATCATAAAAAAGTTTCACATGCAAAGCACGTGCTGACTTACTAGTTGCTAAAAAAGTGTCATGCTTGATTCTAAAGACCCTTTTCTTGGATGTCACGGATTCCCAATGCTGCATCCATCAAAGATCTGTTTTGTATTGGCATTACTAAGCTGGTCCTAATGTGATTGAGTCACTTTCCTTGTAGTTAATGATGCAGCCACTGGCTGCCAACCTCTAAGGATTCTGTCCAGAGTATGGAGCAAAAATCCATGGTTCTTACCTAATGAAACACTTTCACTATGATGCTTCAAATGATTGCTTGTTTTGTACTTTTCTTCCCGCTAAAAATTGTTTTACCATTCAAAAGAAAAAAAAATCCTTGCACTTATTTCCACCCATATTGTTCAAAGAACTGCATCCTTTACGCACTGCCACATTATCCTTTCTCTCCTTCTTGGCATAGTGAACATTTTTGGATTGAACGAACTGGGCCTAGTTGCTGGAGAATTTTGTTTGCAATCAAAGAGACAAAAAACCATTCCCAAATACTAGAAACAAATGTGCAGCAAAGTAGTAAATGGTAAGTAGTTTTTCCACTTGCAAAAAAAAGGAGACATATGTGTGGGGATAAACACTAGTAAGGTATCATCTTTTGAAGGTTTTTCATCAAAGTTAATTTTGTCATGAAAGACCTCCAGTAGGATGCCTTAATTTTTGAACATTGGTTTGCTCCCCCTCAAGGTGATAATTAACAAAGATATATTGTATTAATTGCCATAAAAGGAAATAGCCCTGATTGTTCAGACTTGACAACAGGGACCATACAGAAATCGACCTTGAGCTGACCATTACAACACAAAAAAGAAGAAAAACTACATTAAAAATCAACCCAAGGTCCTATCATGCCTCATTTACAACCTTGTTTGGCTACACTTTCTATAGTTAAGCTATTAGCTATTGTGTTAGTCAATCTAGGAATTCCCCTGAATAAGTAGCTTAGGCTTCTTCCAATTGCTTTGGCTTCCCTAACTATGATGTTAGGTAGTGGGATGTCAGTGGTCTGTAGAGTATTGAATGTTGGACTAAGAGACACCAATGTGGAGAGCTTGGATGTATCCAATTAACGGGGGTTGTAGATTCATTTACCTTTGCAACCGAAGATGAGGATAGGAAGTGGATTATTGAGCACTGCAAGGGGAGTTGCAAAACGGAAAACTAGGGTTTCTCAAGGAAGAGGATAGAGTCTCTCTTGAGAACAACTACCAGAGAGAGTTAAGGAGAACTAGGGAGATGGGGAGCTAAGGCACGGTTTTTTGATGGATGCCTATAAAAGGGTGGGAAGGCATTCAACCAGGATAATGATAACAACAACTTCACTCTTTTGTCAGAAAGGTGTCCTAGTTATCTATAAAAAAGTGTCTTAATTATGTTAGCTTAGTGCAAGCGGTTAAGGGTGGAGCGTAAAGGATCTTGGTACCAAATGGGGTGATTTTCTGGGCCTTTACATGCCATCTTGTTGTGTTGGTGCCTTGAATTCTAGTTGCGATCCACTCCATGACCTGATTCGAATAAAGTTGAGAAAGATCTGGAGGCGAAATATCATAGTGGTCTATTGTAGAAGTGGAGCCTCTGGATATCGCAATTGTCGACAAGTGTTAAGGGAATCATAATCGAGTTAGTTGCACTTAGATATCGTAATTGTCGACAAGTGGATATCGCAAGTATCAGGTATTGCAGACAGGTGGATATCACAAGTATCCGGAATTGTAGATCACTTGGATATCACATCGTAGATCAGGTGGAATTGCAAGTCGTCTCAACTTGCAATAGCTTGATATCGCAGCAGCAAGATCTTGCGGTATTTGTGAGATCCTGTTCTTAGCAGTTTTGTGGGGCCAACCTGGTTTAGGGTTTACATATTTACTAAAACCTATCCTCTAGTTTGCATTTTTTTACAAACTATAGGGGTGTTTTAGTAATACTCAAACTAGAGGGCATATTTTAATGAATATGTGAAACTATAGGGGGTGTCTAAGTAAATGATCCTAAAAGAATAAAAGCCCACCAAGAAAAAAGAAATGAGCAACTGAATAAGAATAAAACAGGCCCACTAAGGAAGAGAATAAGGCTGGTCGATCATATCATCTCCACATCTTTATTAACTTATGTATGAAGTTATGAACTTGTAATATTAGATTAAATTTAGACATCTTTTTTGTGACTGACTAGTCACCTGGGGAGGCTAAAACAACTAGTAATTGTCTCACCACATTGACAACATTGAATGATATTAGAGTTTAGCTTAACAATCATAACTTAAGAAAACAATGTATTGTTATTTAATTTATAGCTCATTTTTTTCATCTCCTTATAATTTCAAGTTCATCTTGTTTCAAGCATGGCAAATTTTGTTGGCTTAAAGTTGAGTTGATGGGAGCTATTTTTCTATGGCCACCACTTTTTACTTCTGTACTACATTTTTGAGCATGGTTGTTCTCATGCAGTTGTATAAAGGGTGAACCAGCAATTGAGGAATACTATGAGATGCTGACAGAAGCTGATAAGCACAGAGATCGTGTACTGGATACTGTCATGCAGTCTGCACAGCAATTTCTTTTACCTGGCCGAGTTGTAGTCATTAAATCAGAAATAGTGAGTACTTGTTTCTGTTTTGCTTGTCTACTCTATAAAAACATCTTGATATTTTCTTACATGAATTCTGTGGTTTTAAGGAGAATATTTGGAAATGTTTGTGTTTAAGTGCTAAAGCACTGCCTATAGGATCTTATTTTGACAAAGATTACTTTTATTTATTTAATTTCTTTTCCTGAAAATTATGTAGGCCGAATTTTCTCTTGTCAGCAAAACATGACTATGATTGATCTACCGTTTAAAACAATCTTCAAAGTTTTAGTCCTGAAATGTATGATTGTGAGCACTGATGAAGGGTCTTACGACATGAATATTAAATCTAGCAAAAGTGGTAGGGGGCATAGGAAGGAGTGGGATGGATGAGAGATGAAAACAATGATCTGTAATCATTCATGGAGAGAGAGAGGCGAGAGAGAGAAAGAGAAGAAGAGGAAGATATGATTGAGAGAAAAAGAAAAACCACTTTTGGTTGCCGCCAGTTCATTATTTATATTAACTTAATATAAAAAGAATGGAGCTGCGACCAGCGGGAAAAATGTATGTGTGATTAACAAAATAAATAAATAAATAAAATAAAGACGTGCCTTTAATTATTAAAAAAAATATATAAAAAGAATGGAGATTACAAGTATGCCTCTAGCGGCGCTCCCTAGAAACAAACTAATAAGAAAGAAAATAACTAACTGACAACATCTTAAGCTGACAACCCACTAACAACTATAAAATAACAATTAAATAATCCTCACAACACTCCCCCTCAAGTTGGGCTTAATATTGTCTATCATGCCCAGCTTGTCACATAACTCATTGTGCCGCGAGTATGGAAGCCCTTTTGTGAAGACATCAGTAAGTTGTTCCTTGGAGTTGACATAAGGGATGCAAATTTCCCTTTTTTCCAATTTTTCCCTTATGAAGTGTTTGTCCACCTCAATGTTCTTGGTCCTCTCATGTAGGACAGGGTTGCTGGCGATGTTTATGGCTGCCTTGTTGTCACAGTAAAGAGACATAGGATTATGAACAACAACTCCAAGCTCCCCTAGATGATTTTTTAGCCAAAGGACTTCAGCCACCCCATGTGCCATAGCTCTATATGTAGCTTCAACACTTGACCTTGCTACCACACTTTGTTTCTTGCTTTTCCAAGTCACTAGGTTTCCTCCCACAAATGTGCAATACCCACTCGTGGACTTTCTGTCATCCACAACACCTGCCCAATCAGCATCTGTAAAGACTTCCACCTTTAGGTGATTATGTTTATTGAATAGTAGACTTGTTCCGAGATACTTTTTCAAGTATCTAAGAACTCTCTCTGCCGCCTCCATGTGTGGTTTCTTAGGAGAGTGCATGAATTGACTTAGAACCCCAACTGAATAGGCAATGTCTGGACGGGTCATGGACAAATAAATCAGCTTTCTCACTAACCTTTGGAACTGTTTCACATGTTTCAGAGGTTCACCATCACAGTCACCCAACTTGTGGTCAACATCCATGGGAGTATCTGCTGGCCTTGCACCTAATTTGCCTGTGTCCTGTAATAGATCAAGGGTGTATTTCCTTTGAGAAATGAAGATACCCTTTTTTGAGCGGGCGACTTCAATTCCAAGGAAACACTTCAGGGGACCTAAATCTTTCACTTCAAATTTAGATGCAAGGAATTGTTTCAATTTTTGTATTTTTTAACTCCAATTTCCTGTAATGATGATATCATCCACATACACTATCAATACAACAACCTGTTCCTGACATCTCTTCACAAAGAGTGTATGATCAGGCTAACATTGTTTGAAGCCCACTTGCTGAACTGCCATGTGAAACTTACTGAACCAAGCTCTGGGAGATTGTTTTAAACCATAAGGACACTTTCTCAGCTTGCACACCTTATTTTCACTTCCCTTGGCACAGAATCCAGGGGGTCGAACCATGTATATTTCCTCCTCTAAGTCACCATTCAAAAAAGCATTATTTATATGTCCGGTTGATGCAATTCCCAGTCAAAGTTAGCAGCTAATGACAAGAGAACCCTAATTGAGTTCATCTTAGCTACTGGAGCAAAAGTCTCATCATAGTCAACCCCGTACACTTGAGTGTACCCTTTGGCTACTAATCTTGCTTTGTACCTTTAAACTGTTCCGTTGCTTTGTGTTTAACTGTAAACACCTAGTTACACCCCACGGGGTCTTTCCCCTTAGGAAGATCCACCAATTCCCAAGTTTGATTTTTATGAAGAGCATTAATCTCCTCCTTCATGGCATCTATCTATTCGGGGCATTTTAAGGCTTCTGCAACATTTCTGAGAACAGGGATGCAATCAATTGCGGATTGAAAGGCTCGGTATGAGGGGGAAATGTGATCATAAGAGACAAACTGCAGCTTTGTCAACAACTCCATACATTCCTCCACCCCCCAATCAAATAAAGGTCTCCTAAAGTTAGGCACCAAATCACTGCAGCATTGCTGGCATCGTGACATTGGACACTAGACGCTCCTTTCTTGCGCACACTACATAATCTTCGGCAAAGATCACAATGCCTTCCAACTCCAACCCAATCATCTACCAGAATCTTATACTAGACCCAATCTTCACTCTCCAGGAAAAGAAAGGCTGCATCAATGAATTTGTGAATAAACCCTAGTTGATTCTATGTCAAAGTAGAGAAGAAGAAAGACAAAAGAAAAGAGAAAGAAGAAGGAGAGAAGAAGAAGAGAGTTCGGTCTGACTAGAGAGAATGTGAAAAAATCACTCTCCTAGTTGACCCACTTGAATTTTATTCATAAAACTTAGAGTTACAAGAAAGACAATTTTGTCCCTCATAGAAGATGGGACACATAACTTACTCAGATACAATAGACCTTTCACACACTCCCCCTCAAGCTGGAGAGTATATATCATATAGTCCCAGCTTGTTACAAATGTAATCTATTCTTCCCCGAGACAATCATTTTGTGAAGAGATCTGCCCACTGATTTCCTGAGCTCACATGAAATGTAGTTATTACCCCACTTATCACTTTTTCTCTCACAAAGTGACAATCCACCTCAATATGCTTAGTTCTTTCATGGAAGACGGGATTGGATGAGATGTGAACAGCAGCTTGGTTATCACAATATAGTTTCATGGGTTTGTCAATTGAGAAACCCATCTCCTGTAGTAAGTTCTCCAGCCATACTAGTTCACATGTGGTGTGGGCCATAGCCTTGTACTCTGCTTCTGCACTACTTCTTGCCACCACTGTTTGTTTCTTGCTCTTCCAAATTATAAGATTGCCACCTAGGAAGGTACAATACCCTGTGGTTGACCTCTTGTCTGATATAGAGCCAGCCCAGTCAGCATCTGTGTACCCTACTATCTCAAGAGTTCCTCCCTTTTGGTATAACAAACCACAACCTGAAGCACCCTTTAGGTACGTAACAATTCTCAGAACAACTTCCCAGTGAGGAACCTAGGGATGTTGCATAAACTGACTCATCACACTCACAACAAATGATATATCTGGTCGGGTAATGGTCAGGTAGTTCAACTTTCCCACCAACCTTCTGTATCTTCCAGGATCATCAAACTCTTCACCTGCATCCACACTTAACTTGGCATTGAGTTCCATAGGAGTCTCTGCTGGTTTATCACCTAACGACCTTGTTTCTTCAAGTAGATCAAGAACATATTTTCTCTGACATAGGTTGATCCCCTGTTTTGACCTCGCAACCTCTATTCCTAGGAAATACTTTAGCTTCCCTAGGTCTTTCGTATTGAAGTGGTCCTGTAAGAATTTTTTCAGCCTATCAATTCCATTGCTGTCACTTCCAGTTATGGCAATATCATCCACATACACGACTAGCAAGATTTTCCCATCCTTTGAGTTGTAGCTGAACACAGAATGATCAACCTGACAATGTTTCATCCCAAAGGCCTTCACCACTTCATTGAACCTGCCAAACCATGCACATGGAGATTGTTTCAGTCCATAGATTGCCTTTTTGAGTCTGCACACCTTACCAGCCTCCTCTGAGCAACAAACCCTAGTGGTTGCTCCATATACACCTCTTCAACAAGATCACCATGTAGGAAGGCATTTTTAATGTCATGTTGTACGAGAGGCCAATCATACATAGCAGCTAATGAGATCAACACCCGAACTGAACCAATTTTAGCCACAGGAGAGAATGTCTCCATATAGTCCACACCATATAACTGAGAATAGCCCTTGGCCACTAACCGTGCCTTCAATTGTTCCACATTGCCATCAGGAAGATGCTTCACTGTATAAACCCATTTACACCCAACAGTGTGCTTACCAGGAGAAAGGGTGGTGAGTTCCCACGTGTGATTATGTTGTAAAGCAGAGAGTTCTTCTTCCATGGCTTGCCGCCACCCTGGGGAGGTAAGGACTTCCTGTACAGTCTTGGGAATGGGAATCGATGAGAGTAATGATATAAACTTGCAATGAGAAGCAGAAAGGTGAGCAGTGGAAACATTGTCCGAAATGGGATGAGAAGTACAAGTACGTTTACCTTTTCGCAAAGCAATAGGGAGATCAAGATCTGAGGGAGAAGGAGCAGTAGCAGGATTTGTCGACATGTGCTGAAGTGGAGGAGCCGAAGCACTTCTGCGGGTATACACTTGAGTAATTGGCGGCCTCTCTGTAGTAACAGACATATGATGTGCATCTGCAGTAGGAATGGGAGCTACGGGAAGAGGGTCCACAACCGGTACAGGAAGAGGAACCACAAAGGGAGAAGAAGAGATCCCGACATCTGAGAAAAATGGAACTGATTCAAAGAAAGTGGCAACAGAGCACACAAACGATTTATGAAATTTTGGGTTATAACACATACCCTTTCTGAGTCCTTGAGTAGCCAAGAAAAATACACTTCGTAGCTCGAGCATCTAGCTTGTCTACTCCAGGCCCCAAGTGTTGAACAAAACGAACACAACCAAAGACTCTTGGGGTGAGAGGAAATGGAGACAAAGTGGGAAACAACACGAAGAAAGGGGATTGACATGGGCATCCGATTTATCAAAAAACAAGATGTAAGAAGAACATCACTCCAAAAATGCTTTGGGACATGCATATTGATCATCAAGAACCGGGTAGTTTCAAGAAGATGTCTATTCTTCCGTTCAGCTACACCGTTTTGTTGCGGGGTGTAGGCACAAGAAGTTTGATGAATTATTCCATGATGTTCTAGGTATTGCTGAAATGGTGAGGAGATGTATTCTTTGGCATTATCGGAGCAAAGTATTTTCATATGAACACTAAATTGAGTGCGTATTTTAGCATGAAATTTTTGAAAAATTGAGAACAATTCACTACGGTCTTTCATAAGATAGATCCATGTCATCCTTGAAAAGTCATCAACAAATATTACAAAATACTTAAACCCATTGTATGACACCACTTTAACTGGACCCCGTACATCAGAATGAACTAAAGCAAAAGGACTTGAGACACGACTATCAATTCTTGGACTAAATGAGACTCTCACAATCTAATGATGAAAGATGATTCAAGGAAGGAACTAGCAGCTTCAAAGCCTTGAGAGAGGGATGACCAAGTCTGCAGTGCCATTGGAGAGGAGTAAGAGATGACTGAAAAGCCACTGGGGGGCCACCACCATCAAGGTAATACAAACTACCTGCTTCATGCCCTCCACCAATCTTCTTCCCCGTCTTGAGATCCTGAAACACACAAGAAGAAGGATAGAAGGTTACAGAACAATTAAGGGACTTGGTTAAGCTGCTAACAGACATAAGGTTGAAAGGGAACTTAAGAACATATAAAACAGATGCTAAAGACAAGGAGGAGAGATCAACATCACCAACACCACAAATAGGAGATGTAGAACCATTAGCAAGTGTAACTGTCTGAGATGTGGAGGAGCGAGAAAGGGAAGAAAATACATCAGGAGTCCCAGACATATGGTCCAAGGCTCTGGAATCAATGATCTAGGGTGAGGCTTTGGAAGCTAAGAAAGTCATACCTGAATGGGCAAGTGTAGCTGTGTTCTGCTGAGATGTTTGAAGGAACTACTCGTATACTGCCCGTGGTTCACTCACCATTTCCTGCCCATAAGCACAAGCGGGTGTGGAGGGGGTTGGGGCAGTTTGCTGGCTTTCAGTAATTGTGCTACTACTCTTAGATGTAGCATGGTTAGCCCAAGTGTTGGGTGGACCACACAAATCATAACAGAAATTAACTGTGTGCCCCTCTAAGCCACAATGTGTACATTTTCTCTAAGCATTACTCCTTTCTTTTCCACGGCCTCCCCTTGACTCTCAGCCTCCAGTCCGGCCACTAGCCCGGTTAAACATGTGTCCACCACGATTACTTGGAGGGCCACTGCTGCCACCACCACTTCTACTTCCACGGCCACTCCCTTTAGTCACTACCAAACCAGATCTATCAGAGAAGGAAGAATGTTCCACCGGCTCAATGGATGTCCTCTTAAGACGGGCAAAAACTTCTTCAAGTGAGGGGAGAGCTGATCCCCCCAATATCTGTGCTCTGACAGGCTCATACTCAGCCTTCAAGCCCACAAGAAACCTAGTCACATCAAGCTGTTCACGTTGCTGTTGTTGGATCTGGACATTTGATGTTAGAGGGTGATACACATTGAGTTCATTACAAATGTTCCTCAAACTTGCATAGTACTCTTCCAAGCTTTGACTCCCTTGCTTCAAATTGAAGTACTCTTGGTATAACTGATACACCCTAGTTGTATTGTCTTGTCCAGAGTACAACTTCTTAGCATGATCCTAGATTTCCTTGGCTTTATCTAGGAACATGAAGTTCACACAAATCTTTGGTTCCATGCTGTTCCAGAGCCATGTCATTATCTGTGCATCTTCTTGTTCCCATTCACTGAACCCAGGAGAATCAAAGGAAGGTTTGCCTCTCTTACATGTTTTACCTTTCTCTTGGCCTTCAAGAACACGTCTATAGATTTTGCCCATGGTACATAATTCTCATCATTCAACTTGATGGATGTCATTTGAACACTTAGATAGTCTGGAGAAAGCATGACATCTGTTTTGTCATCATTCCCATTTTCAAATGAAGCCATCTTAATTATTTCACCTTCAAATACACAACACAACCTCACACTCTTTCACAAGGCTTATCTCACTTATAACACCACTAACTCCAGCTTCTTTAAATACACATTACACACCATACACTAAGGCTGAAATCACTCAGTCTTCACATCAAACACCTGGGCTGCACACTGCAGAACCATTCACCATCAACACACTAAGACTGAAATCACTCAGTCTTCACATCAAACACTTGGGCTGCACACTGCAGAACTGATTGCACACAAGGTCCAGGAGATCAACTTTTAAATATTTAGAAACATAGATACACCAATCACCACGACACAACCACCACCAATCTACTGCTGTTGTGAACTTCAGCAGTTGACAACTCTTCTTTCAGCATACATATGAAGAGAAATGCAGAGGAACATGACTGAAATGCATATCAGTCACACTGAGCATCACCACAACCAACTTTTGAAGCAAAAAGAAAACATTCACAGTCCCTTACTTGGACCAGCAACAGTAGTGTTCATACCTGTCCACATTCAGCCCTCTTCGATACTGAATAGAGGGTTTAATATTACCACTCCAACGACCACCACAGCAACGACCGGAGGCATTCTCACCTCCAGGCCCACAAAACGACTGCTCCTTTTCAGCCCCTTATCGAACCTCCACTCAGGTCAGTCAGAAAAGAAGAAGATGACTGTGAAGGTTGGCGGCGAACCCAGAAAGAGAACAGCAGCAAGAAAGAAGTGAGGATACGACCTTGCAGCTCTGATACCATGTGAATAAACCCTAGTTGATTCTAGGTCAAAGTAGAGAAGAAGAAAGAAGAAAGAAAAGAGAAAGGAGAGAAGAAGAAGAGAGTTCAGTCTGACTAGAGAGAATGTGAAAAAATCACTCTCCTAGCCGACCCACTTGAATTTTATTCATAAAACTTAGAGTTACAAGAAAGACAATTTTGTCCCTCATAGAAGATGGGACACATAAACTCAGATACAATAGACCTTTCACATTCAAGAAGATACACCAGAATGACCAAAATACCTCTGACTCGAGCATTCTAACAGAATTAAACTTCATGATCCCCTTCTACACACTTACTCCATAAGATGACCTCACTTCCCTCACATCCCACCCAAAGTTTACCACCCCTAGAGGTGTATGCCTCATGCATGCCCCATACAAAAAATGTAGAAAGAAAGAAAAGAAAGAAAGGAAAGGGAAGGGGAAGAGAAGAAAAAGAAAAAAAGAAAGAACAAAAAAGGAAAGGGGAAGGGGAGGAAAGAAGGTTTGGGCTGGGGACTCTGCCCTTGGATCCCCTTGGTCTTTTGGTTTTTGGCACCCACCTAACACCTTTTTACTGCAGCCCAATTTGGTTTTTTGTGCCCAGGTGGTCTTTCTCCGCACTGCTCGCTTGCGACGAGACCCCTCTTTCAGCTAGTGTTATGCATAGTTGTAAGATTTAGGGTTTAGTTGAGAGAGAGAAGACCAAAAACCCTTAGCCTCACACATTCTCAACATGTGTTTTCATTCTTCTTAATACAAGATTTCTTTCATAAGAAAAGAGATCCTCTTTCTCCTTCCTCCTCATCCCCTTAAGGAGGCTTACACCTCCTTTGTTCTTGGGAGAATTATGCCTCTTACGTTCTGAACTACACTTCATGCTTCCAGGCAGTGAAACACCTTGTATAATGCCTCCACATTTTAAAACATTGGTCTTATGATTTAATTTACTCATCATGCAATTTGAGTAACTTGATTGGGACTCTAATTTGCACCTCTCCATTGCATCCTTAACTTTTTTCATGTGTGTAAAAGGAAATTATCTTACAGTTTTATAACTTTTTGGATCAATAACAAACATCTTTATTCATTAATTAATACAATATGCACATATTTACATCAATGCTTATAGAACATAGAAGGATCTCTCTCTCTCTCTTCCCATGCATTACAACTGTGCCCAAAACATTTGGTCCCAACCCACCCCTTATTTAACTAAAGCATCTGCCTAGCTGTTTAGTGATCTTTGCACCCATTGAATTTGTACTCTCATGTCCCCTGTTAACCACTTGAATTTCTTTATTTTATTTCTGTAAGTCCATAATTCTATTTCATTATTTAATAACCTACTAATTACCACCTTGGAGTCCCCTTCCATAATTAGATTATCTGATTGCATTTATTTTGCCCTTTGTACAGCTTGTATTACTGCCAATAATTCTAGTCTTAGAGAGTCTGTAGTTCCAATTGGGCCCGAGAAATCATTCTAAAACCCTGATCTTTCAGGGTCTGTGTGTGTGTTTATGCAAAGAGGATTCAGATATGGTGCCTTGTAGGTTTTTTATTTTGTTTTTACCATTGCTTAATAATCTTCTGAGATTGTTATATTGTTTGTGAAAACTTTTCCTTTTGTCTTAGAGAGTCTGCAATTCCAATTGGGCTTGAGAAATATTGTGTGTGTGTGCGCAAAGAGGATTGTTATATTGTTTGTGCAAACTTTTCCTCTTGCCATTTTAAATGGCACTGTAATTTTTACTACTGTAATTAGCTTTGCTGAATGAATTTCATTAACAATTGACAGGCCCAAGACCACTTACTTGGAGTAGTATTGAAAGCACCATTTGCTGCTGCTACTACTAAGCAGTACATTGTTCTAGTATTGAGACCTGAACTGCCATCATCTTCAGCTAGTGATAAATCACTAGAGAAAGAAAATAATAATTCTCAACAAGGTTATTATATTGCTCCCAAATCAAAACGTGGTCTAGATGAGGACTACTTTACAATTGCTGGTTCTCGCAAAGGATCAAGTACTACAAATATCAATATCAAATTACCACACCATGGTAGTGCAGCTGGTGTAAATTATGAGGTCAGAGGAGTTGAGCACAGAGAGTTCTTAAGCATATGCAACTGCAAAATAAAAATTGATCAATTTGGGCTTCTTGAAGCAGTCAGTAATGCAGCATACTCAAAAACAGTTCAGCAGCTATTAGATCTGAAATCTAATGGAAATAAATATCCTCCAGCCCTGGATCCATTAAAAGGTAAATTTTTTGCATGTTGAACATTTGCTTTCATATTTTGCAAGTTCTATTTCGAAGCAATGGTGATCTGGTCTCTCTAGTTTGAATAATATAATAACAAGGAATATTCTTGAAGTAATTTGCCTTGCACTGCCGTTGTTAACCACATCTGACCTCCTATTTGGTTCAATGACTGACCTGGTTTTTCTGCCTGATTGATTTGGGTTGGATTAGACCTCTTTCTTTCTTACTGAGTTGATTGGCAGATGAGCTTTTAGAACTTTGGAGTGTTTTGTTCTGCCACTTGTGGTCTATTGGACTGGAACAATGTGTGGTGTTGCAAACACATGGAGCACTTTTGGATGCCACCAAAGCTGCCACTATATGATTTCTGAGCCCATTAAGTCTCTTGGCAACACTTCTCTGGAAAACCCATGTAGTAAACAAGTAGAGCTCTTTTGACCATCACAACATGTTCTACATGTAAGATTCCTGAGATGCCTAAATTGCTTCACACACAGTTTTCTAGTTGTGTCATCTAATAAGCTTTCATTTTACATTTTTGGAGCTCAAAGGAGTCTCCAGGTTCCTCATCAACCCTGTAAATTTGGCCTAAAACACCTTACATTGTCAAAATAAGCCCACATTTATAGGTACGTTTTATATTAAAGAGTACAACTTTGATCAGTTAACTTTAGTTATTAAAACTACCAGTATAAGTCGGGACATATGATTGATAAGCACGTACATAAATAGTTGTTTAGCAAGGAAAGCTGAATGACTAAGGAGAGTAACATGTGGTGATGTGGTTCATGGCCAAAAATGGTTCCACAAGTTCCTCTGGGGATGTGTAGTCCAAAAAGCACTCCCAAACGCAGTCTTGCTTTCTTGTACTAGCGGCGCAATGATTTTTGATCAGTAACAGTCAAGGTTTTATTAATTAATGGATAAAAGAATTCTGTACATGCATAAAATGTTCCATAACACCCTAAAATTGGGCTAACAAACTTGTTACCCATCTTTTATTTTTCATGTTTTTTTTTCTAAGTTTTCCACTTAGGAAATTAATCTCCAATGCAGTTGATTTCTGCCTACATCTTGCCTTTCTAGTGCGTCTATCAGAAACCCTTGGCATGCTAATGAACCAGTAGTTGAGATGGCCACTTGGGGTCCCTCTGAAAATGGAGATGAGGGATCAAACCCTCACAACTGCAGGCTCTTGGTGGTAAGGTTGTAGACCTCATGTTCACCCTGCTCTGTCTCACCCCTTAACCCCCCTGTTATGTATTGTTTATTACCTTAGAAAAGCTATCTCACCCTTCTTTTTTTGGTAAGTCTAATATTGAAAAGATAGGAACTTTCAATGGCTAATAGTATGCATGGACATAGACATGAATTGGAATCCATGGTGTGTTTGGGAATTGGGAGTCTGACTTGACAAGACAGAGAAACAAGGACTTATGGACACGTCTGTAGACAAGTATGAACTAGTAAAGTACTCCATATATGTTGATTTTTAACATTATAGACCAATGTTTTAAAGCACAAAGGTGTGACGCGAGGCGTTCCACTACCTAGAGGCGTGAGGCTTAGTTCAGAACGCAAGAGGCGTAAGCCTCTCGGACACAAAGAGGCATAAGCCTCCTTAAGAGTGGGGTTAGAAAGGAGGAAGGGGATCTCATTTTTTCTTTATTTTTAATAAAAATCTTTTATATTAAGAAGAATAAAGATGCATAACATTAGTTGAAAGGGGGGCTCTTGTTGAAGTGAGCTAACATAGACTTGTTTGGGATCACCTCAAAAGGCTTGGTACAAAGGTGGCTTGTAGAATTAGGAATGCATAATGCGATTGGGAAAGAAAATAAGATTGAACATTTCACATGCTTGAATATCTTAAATATTTTATGTTTGATTTTATTTTTTGCATTTTCACTTTGAATATGTTTTATGTGTTAAGCTTATGCATTTTAATTTGAGCTAATAGGCTTTTTAAATCATTTAGTTTAAACTTAAGGTTTATATTTAATATTTGATTTATTTTGAATTTTAATTTTTTTTAATTTTGCATGTTGCTTCAAAAAGGTGTATGTCTTGCCTTGTGCCTTGCCCTTAGGGGCAAAAAGCCTTTTGCACTTTTAAAACACTGGAATTATCACAGCTAATGGAATCCAAGACCGTATTCCCTTTGTTGCAAAGAGCTGCAAATCAGGCCCAAAATGACCCATAATTATTCAAGCTACATGAGCAGCTGAGCTCAAAGCCACTTTTGGTTCCAGGCTATAAAATAGTGGGCTCTGATCTATATCATAAAGGTAGGCTCATAATATCAGCCTGGTTGGTCCACCTACCTGACTTAAGCTTTTTTATGACTCAGTGGTGGTTGGAGGCCACTTGGAGGTCTTAAGGACCTATAGAAGGCTAGTTGCCCTTATTTTTGGTGGGAAATGAGCAAAGAAACTCAGGAGTATGTAGTCAATTGCCCCACCTAGTAGTAGTAGCACAAGTACTCTACTCTTCACTCCAACCGGCCTGCTACAAGCATTACAGATTCCAGAACAGGTCTGGAAAGATACTTTGATGAATTCCATAACTGGTTTGCCAACATCATCTGGAAAATTTATCATTCCTAGTGGTTATTTACTAACTAAATATGGGCATTTCTCAGGTCTTCTGCATCCTTATATGCAGTCATGGTTATAGAGGTGTTTATTAGAGATGTGGCCAAATTGCACGGTACATCCAGGACCGTAGTTTTAGATTGTGACTTAGTGTTCATGGGCAGATTTTGGAGCAAATACTTCAGGCTGCTAGGGTCTCAACCTCACTGTTCTACTAGCTACCACCCCCAATCCAATGGGCTGATGGAGGTGGTCAACTAGTGTCTTGAAACTTACCTGAATGCTTTGCTAGTGAAAGGCCCTAGCAATGGATGAAATGGCTACCTTTGGGCTGGGCTATGGTATAACACCACATACCAAATAGCTGCCAGTATGACACCATTCTAGGTGTTGTTTGGTGGGAACCTCCTTCAATTCTACCCTATGAGTATGGCTGTATAGCAGTTGCATCGGTAGAGGAACAATTGCTAGCCCAAGATTAGGTTCTACAAGAGTTGAAGACCAACCTGAGGCTGGCACAATAGACCATGGAGACATGACAGGAAACATCAACAAGATGACTTCAAATTGGTGAATGGGTTTATTATCAGTTGAAACCGTACAGGCAGACTTGTAGCTTCTTTGCCCTGCCATAAATTGACTCCCAGTTATTATGGCCCTTATTAGATCCTAGAAAAGATTGGGATGATGGTGTATAAAGTGGAGTTTCTAGTGACCTCAAAAATACATATGACCTTTCACATGGCACTCTTGAAGAAATATTTGAAGGGCAACAAGATAGCCTGCTCCTCTCTACCTATTCTAGATGACGAAGGCAAGTTATTAGTTCAACATACAGTTGATTTTCAATGGGTTTGGAAGGCGGCAAGGTTTCAATTGAAGTACTAGTAGAATGGATTGGCTTACCCAATGATTTAAAAGGCACATAGGCGAGACAGATTTTAGGGCATGCACCTTGCCTGGTTCTAGGTGCAACACTTTTAAAAGGCATGTGCTGTGCACCTTGTTCTTTAGCCTAGGTGTGTGCCTTTTGAAAATCTGTGCATTTTTTTTCTTTTATTTTGCGCTTAGCAACTGGGCTGGAGGCTCTGCCCCTTGACCCCCTACCAGGCCCCTTGAGGCAAGCCCAAACAAGTCCATATCTTAAATTCTTAATCCCTATAAAAAAGGTTTTATAACTTTTAAGTGTCTTTTAAAAATATCTTTTATTAGGATGAATGAATAACATTAGCAAATATGCCTTTTAAAAATATCTTTTATTTATGATTAAGAATTTAAAACCCTGATATGAACTTTTTTGGGCTTTCCTCAAGGGGCTTTTTTGGTCAAATGCCTCAAGGGGCTTGGTACAAAGGTGGCTTGTAGAATCAGGAATGCATAATGTTTAAAATCACAATAGTTATTTGAAGTAATGCATTTGGGAAAAAATAAAGAGATTAAGAGCTTACATGCTTGAATATGCTTTATATGTTATGCTTGATTTTGTTTTTAAATTTTCATTTTAAATATGTTTTACATGTTATGTTTATCTATTTTAATTTGAGATAATAGGTTTTAAATCATTTATTTAAAAAATAAGTTCATATTTTTAATTAATGTGTTTAATATTTTTATTTTTTTTAATACTTTGCATGTTTTTGAATATTCTTGCCTTTTTTGTTGAATGCTTTAGCATTTTTTACATTTTTGTGCCTTGCCTTGCATCTCGGGCACAAAATGACCCTTGTGTGTGTGTTTTATTTATTTATTTTTTTTGCGTACAACGCTTTTAAAATACTGGGCTTACTTGAAGAGGATGTCACCCTTTCCAAGATTTAGCAGGATTATCCCACTTGGCTGAAAGGATTTACAGTCGAGCTGTGTTCTGATGTGTATTCAACGAAGAAAAATAAAAGAAAAAGAGAAAAAAGAAAAACAACAAAAGAGAACAAAGAAGAGAAGAGAAAGAGGAGAGAGTGAGAAAAGAGCTGTAGTTAGTTATGTTCCTATCATGCATGTTTATAGTTTTATACCTATAGGCCATATCACTAAGGTGGTTGGAGAGTGTCAGAAAGTATGATTTTATTGTAACTGTCTACTTGATTAGATATGAGATCAGAGGGTGGTACAAATAGAAGCCTGAGGAATGAAAGGGTGTGATGGATTGACTTCTCCTCCAACTCTCTCTCAGCTTCTGTAGGATACTGGTCCAATGTGGAATTGAGGATTGAATCATGGGGTTTGCTAGTTTGTCATTTAGTGAAGAAGTCTAAATTACCAAGGAATCTTTCATATGGGAAATGGGAACTAGTGTTTTAAAAGGCGTGCCTAGGCGCACAGGTGAGGCGCATTTCAGGGTATGCGCCTCGCCTAGGTCCTAGGCACAGCCCTTTCAAAAGGTGCACGCCTGGTGCGCATGGGCGTGTGCCTTGTGCCTCAGCCCGGGCGTGCACCTTTTGAAAATTTGACGCTTTTTTGCTTTTTTTGAACATGGCGGTTGGGCCTGGGGCTCCTCTATAAAATCATTATTTTTTGTGTGAAAAAACTAAGAATTTAAGACCTAACTTGGACTTGTTTGGGCTTGCCTCGAGGGGCGTGGCACAAAGGTGTCTCGTAGAATCAAGAATGTAATATGTTTTACATTACATTAGCTACGTGAAGTAATGCAATTGAGTGAAAAAAGAGATTAGAGGTTTTAAATGCTTGAAAATGTTTTATATGTTTGATTTTATTTTTATGTTCTCTTTTGAATATGCTTTACATCTTATGTTTATGTATTTTTATTTTATATAATAGGTTTTTTAAAACATTATTTTAAAATTTAAGTTTATATTTTTTATTAATATTATGTTTAGTATATTTTTTATTTTTTTGGCATTTTTTTTGAATTTTATGACCATTTTTTTTATTTCTAGAATTTTTTATAATATTATGCCTTGCGTCTCAGGCGCAAATTGACCCCTGTGCCTTGCACTTTTAAAACACTGGTGGGAGCATAGTCTAGAGCGAAAAAGGACTGCCCAAGTTCTTCCCACCTTACATTCATGGAACAAAATTTGGCACAAAAGATCTTGCTATGCTTCAAAACAAGCCTTTCTTTGTAAAAATTGAAAAATCTGAGTGCTATTGTTAATTGGGCAAAGCTCTGATGCAAGGCAGTGTTTGGATACAGACAAACAAGTTGGAATTCAATGCATATTCTTTCTAGAGTTTACTGAGCATGATGAGACAACATGGACTTGTGGGCATGCCTATAGAAAAGTAAAAACTCGTATATTTTGAATTCTAAAATTAAATACTGGCAAAAAAGGGCGGTGTTGCATAGACACCCCCACCTTTGGAGGTGACTGGCAAATTGGCATGTGTCTACAAGTTGACTTGTGTTTGACTCTCCAAAATACGACTGCAATTCAGCTATACTGTGAATCAGACAGATTTAACAAAGTCCTTATTGTGTGAAGTCTCCAAAATTATGAATCCTCACTTTTTTTTTTTTTTTTGAAAAGGTAAAGTAAAAAGATTTATTGATGAAGGAAAATTACAGTACAACAGCAACTTCGTGAGAAAACACCAGGAAAGAGGGCAGTGAATGAATAGGTGGTCACTAGTTTCAGGAACCAGTCCAGAGATGCCACAGTTCAGGTCAGGGATCTGAACCTCACGCTTGCACAAATTGGATCTAGACAAACATTTATCAAAGGTCAGAACCCAAACCAGAAAAGTTGCTTTAGAAGGACTGGTAGAGACCCGGATCTGCTTGCTAGAGAACCCCATATTAACTCCTTGACTCAGCTTCTCAGACATAGATTTGACTGTGAGCACCCCATCACCACTCCACCTCCACTTCCACACATCATCCACTTCAACAAAAACTTGCTGGTTCTGCAATAGATTTTGAAGCTCCACCAGTTGCTCTAATTCCCAATCATAGAGGTCCCTTCTAAAGAGAGGCACCAAACTACATTCCCCTCCTCTCACTCAAGGGAGTCAAATACTGATGCATTAGGGGATAAGGTACAAACAGTGATTTAAAAGGCGCTCCTAGGCGCACAGGCGAGGCACATTTTGGGGTATGTGCCTCACCCAGGTCCTAGGCACACCCCTTTCAAAAGGCGCACGCCGGGTGCGCCTAGTCGTGCATCTGATGCACCTTGCGCCGCAGCCCAGACATGCGCCTTTTTAAAATTGTGCGCTTTGTGCTCCGAGAACCCCCTATTTGCTAATGTTGTTCATTCATTCATTGCAACAAAATATCTTTTTAAAAGTTAATGGAAGTTATAAAATCATTATTTTTCATGTGAGAAATAAGAATTTCAAACCCTAACATAGACTTGGTCGGGCTTGCCTCAAGGGGCTTTGTACAAAGGCGACTCATAGAATCAAGAATGCTATATGTTTTACATCACATTAGCTACTTGAAGCAATGCAATTAAGCAAAAAAAGAGATTGTTGATTTTACATGCTTGAAAATGCTTTATATGTTTGCTTTGATTTTTAAATTTTCATTTAAATACGCTATACACGTTATGTTTACGTATTTTAATTTTGGATAATTGGTTTTTTAAAACATCCATTTTAAAATTTGTTTATATTTTTTATTAACATTATGTTTAATATTTTTATTTTTTTTGAATTTTATTAGCCTTTTTTTGTAGTTTTGCGCCTTTTTTAAAAAGGCGCCCACCTTGCCTTATGCCTTACGTTTTTTTTTTTTGCGCCTTGTGCTTTTAAAACACTGGGCACAAAGGCAGAGGTTAGGGAAGACCTCAGCCAAAGGGGAGCTTAGGCACCAGGGTTCCTGCCAGAATTTCAGCCTCTTTCCATCCACTACCTTATATTCCAAACCTTCTGAAAAGGAAGGAGATTTTCTCATAATACCTTTCCACAAGGAACAGCCCCAAGTCTGAAAAGGGTCCAAAGACCTCCAGTTACCCCAATCCACACCATATTTAGCAGCAACCAGATACCTCCACCATGCATCTCTTTCAGAGCCGAATCTCCAAATTCACTTAAAAGGGCAGAATTAAAGATCTCAAGTTTTCTCACTCCCAGCCCACCTTCTTTGACAGGCAAACAGACCTGATCTCAATTAACTAAATGGATTTTCTTCTCATCTTCCCACCCCGTCCACAAGAAATTCCTTTGGAGGGATGCTAACTTTTTAGATATCTTGGATGGGATGGGAAAGACTGAGAGAAAATAAGTCGGGAGATTAGAAAGGGTGCTCTTTATTAGGGTCACTCTACTTCCTACAGAGAGATGTTTGGCCTTCAAGAAGCCAATTTCTTCTCTGTTCTCTCAATCCCAAGATCATAGATAGAAGAGGAGGTTCATTTGGCCCCCAGGGGAAGACCCAAAAATTTCCCTGGAAGGTGATTTACCTGACAAGCCAAAATCTCAGCTAACTCCAAATTCTCCACATGGCCAACAGCAAAAATTACACTCCTACCAAGGTTAACCTTGAGCCCAGTCGCAACCTCAAACCAGCCAAGATTTTTTTTTTTTTTTTTGAAACAGATAAAGTAATTTATTGATGAGGAAAATAGTCATACAAAGGTGGAGGAGACAAGTAAGTTAACTCCACCTCATAAAGAGATCAGAGAATCAAGCTGCTCAGCCGAAGAGTCAATAAAAAAGTGTCATATGCAAATTGGAGAAGATGAGCTTTCTCCCCTCCTGGAGAGATCTCAAAGCCATTCCACATGCCTCCTTCCACAGTCATCTTACTGAACTGAGTAAAGACCTCCATAAGGTAGATGAAAAGCGAAGGGGAGAGAGAGGGTCCCTTTGCCTAATCCCCCTGTAACTCACAAAGAATTCCAACACTTGCCCATTGATGAAGACTGAAAATTTGGGAGAAGAAACACACACACACTTTCGTCCAGTTCCTCCATTTTGACCAAAATTCATTTTCCCAAGGATAAAGTCCAGACATTTCTAGTTCACATGGTGATCAGCTTTTTTAATATCCAGCTTACACACCAAACCAGGCTTACCCATCCTCTTTCTAGTGTCTATTAACTCATTCGCAATCAAGACACTGTCCAACATCTACCTCCCAGGAACAAAGGCACCTTGGTTCACAGGAATCACAGAAGGCAAAACCTTTTTCAACCTCTCAGCTAACACTTTCACCAGTATTTTATAGAGGAGACTAATAGGCCTGAAATCTCTTATGTCAGCAGCCCCGGCTATTTTAGGGATGAGAGTAATGAAAGTGGAGTATAGGCTTCTTTGTAATGATGCACTATTGTGAAAGGACTGAAACACCTCCATGATATCCTGCTTTATAAAATCCCCGCATTTTACATAAAACAGATTTGTCCACCCATCTGGACCAGGAGGTTTTTCATTTTCCAACTGACTGATCACCTCCTTCACTTTCTCCTCAGTAAAAGGAAGCTCAAGAAGAGCTTTCTGATTGTCAGCAAGTCTTCTAAAGGGGGTGTGGAGGGAGGAGGGGAAAGTTAGCCCAAGGCTCTTCATAGAGCTGTCTGTACAAAGAAGAGGCAGTAAGTTTGATTTCAGCATCTGACTGTCCCACCACACTCTCCCACTCCATTTAAACATAACTTGTCTAACCATTTAAACTATCTGCACTCTAGAACTTGTATTTTTCCCATTTACACATAACTTGTGATTCGTTGTTTATTGGCCTAGTTTTTTGGGTTCATTGAGTTGGATTCTCAAAACCGTGCCAGATTCCAGTTACCAAGTCCGAGTCCATGCAACATGAAAAGGGGTATAAAATGTTCCCATTATTACCAAGTAACACTTGACACGAAAAATGACATTTTTCTTGTATGTTAGCTGTTCATTTATGTCATATAATCTAGGAAATAAATAGGAAATGTTACATAGAAGTGTTCTTAAGAATATCTGGAGTTTCAGACTTTGTTAAGTGTCTGGTAAACACATTATTTATTCAGGGATCTTGGATCCATGCAACATTGATACAAGGTGGGTTATAGGACGAAATCATTGTCAATTTGGATTGTCTTCTATCTGTGGGTGGTGGCCTACTTGTTCAAAGTAAACCTTCAATTAAAATTTGAGAGTATGAAGAGCTATTATTGGTTGGGCAAAACTCCAAAATAAGGTCTGGTATAGGGCCAACAAGCCTAACAATGGACTGCAGTAGGATGTAGGAAAACCTTGTGATTCGTTGTTTATTGGCCTAGTTTTTTGGGTTCATTGAGTTGGATTCTCAAAACCGTGCCAGATTCCAGTTACCAAGTCCGAGTCCATGCAACATGAAAAGGGGTATAAAATGTTCCCATTATTACCAAGTAACACTTGACACGAAAAATGACATTTTTCTTGTATGTTAGCTGTTCATTTATGTCATATAATCTAGGAAATAAATAGGAAATGTTACATAGAAGTGTTCTTAAGAATATCTGGAGTTTCAGACTTTGTTAAGTGTCTGGTAAACACATTATTTATTCAGGGATCTTGGATCCATGCAACATTGATACAAGGTGGGTTATAGGACGAAATCATTGTCAATTTGGATTGTCTTCTATCTGTGGGTGGTGGCCTACTTGTTCAAAGTAAACCTTCAATTAAAATTTGAGAGTATGAAGAGCTATTATTGGTTGGGCAAAACTCCAAAATAAGGTCTGGTATAGGGCCAACAAGCCTAACAATGGACTGCAGTAGGATGTAGGAAAACACTGCCAATCCTGTAGGTCTTTATCTGATGGGTAGTCTAGACTGGTGACAGAATTTTTCTTACATTGCAGATTTAGGTGGGAACCGTGGGATCATCAACATAGCTCTCCTATTGGTATGAATCTCCTTGGTGGGATGCATTGGATAGGTTCCCCACTTGTTTCTTTCTGTTTCTTTTTTGCATCAGAGTCACTTCTATATGGAGCCTTCAGGATGCCTAGAACTGCCCAGACCCTTGAGATGGGGACAATAAATTTGATAAGATACTTGGTGGAAATGCCCTAACTTTGGGCTACAGGATGGTTAGAAATGTCAACAAGACCGACAGAATGAGAGGGGGAAAAAAGAAAAACAAACTGTTTGTGCAGTTTGAGAGCAGGCCTATTATTGGTTGGTTCCTCTGAAGACTTTTAACAGTTTAACTGTGCCAAAATCAGCTAGGACAAGTTAATGCACGGTTCAGCTAGAACAAGCGATTGTTTAGCAGTGGTAAAGTATTTGTATGTTCAATGAAAGCACAGAAGGTAATGCACGGTTCAGATAGTTGGAAGTAACCTAACGATTTTTGGTTTTTGTGGCGTGTAACATCTTGTTGAGACCCATTCTGGGTGTTTCTAATATGCTGAACAAGTAATGTGAGTGAGTGGTGTCCATCTATGAACCCGACAGACCCAATATTAAGATATTCCCTTGCTGTATAATGTTATTTCTGTTGTACAGTACTTCTCATCTGAAGCTGAAAGAAATGTGACTCCTGCCTGGCGTAGTAACAATTACAATTCCATTGCAGGCAATTATTAGATACATATGATCCCTATGGACACAAAGAAAAATTCTGCCCCACTGCATAATTCTAATTTTGGTAAATAATAATTTCCCACCTTAAGCTGAAAGAAACATTACTGCTGCCCAGCTTAATCACAATTATAATATCATTTGAGACAACTATCAGATTAGAGATCTTTACTATGGCAACCAATAGATCAATATTTGTGTGGCATTAGGATTGGTTTGAGTGGTTTCACTTTCTAGTGCTGTTATCACTGTGGCAAACCTATTTCAGATCTGAAGCTGAAAGATGTTGATCTTGTGGAGTCGTACCACACATGGAATAGTTTGTTGCAAAGGATGTCTGAAAGCAAGTGCCATGGTTGCACAAAATTGCAGGAGCACATTATCTTACTAAAAGAAATAAATAAACACAGAGAGGAAGTTAATGCACTGAAGTACCAAATGTCAGATGAAGCACTTCAACAGATGCCAGACTTTCAGGGCCGGGTATATTTTTCCATGAAATCTCTTTCTTTTTGCTTTCACATGACATGGCTTCTGCTTTGTGGTATACAGGTCTAGTGTGAAATCATCTTAGAAGCAATGATACATGGTAACTGAAGTCTTTATATCATATTATCATATTAATGCTTTTGCAGATTGATGTACTGAAGGAAATTGGCTGCATAGATGCTGATCTTGTAGTTCAGATCAAGGGACGTGTTGCATGTGAAATGAATTCTGGGGAAGAGTTGATATGCACAGAGTGTTTGTTTGAGAACCAACTGGATGATCTGGAACCAGAAGAAGCTGTAGCTCTTATGTCTTCCCTTGTATTTCAACAGAAGAACACTTCTGAGCCTACTCTTACTTCCAAGCTAGCACAGGCAAAAAAGAGGTTATTTCCATACTATTACGCTCTTTCCTTTTAGTTATACCATGACATATCGTATTCATGGAAAATTTGTTCCCTGCCTATGAAGAACAGAGAAAAGATTTTCTTTGTTCATATTCTTAATAAGCTTTAGTGAGGGATATCTTTTTTTGATCAGTAACAATGATCAAAATACCTTCTTACTAGAGACCTTCCTACTCTTATGCTGAGGACCTAAAACAAAAACAAGATAGGTTGACATGTAAGTACAATCCCAAAAAAAGTCTATCCCCAAGTAGGAGGGATCTCTAGTAAGTAGTAACCCCAATTCTGGCTAGAGTATCTGCTTGTGGATTCGATCTTGGTATCCAACCAAACAAGATATTCATCCTGGCAGCCAATGACCTGGCTTCCTTTTTATGATCTTGTGGCTCCCAAATCTCCTTGTATACTGTCTAAGCTCCCCCAAGAGCTTTACTGCATGATATGGTTTTCTGGCAGCTCGGAAGATCATTATGGGCATGGTGCTGTTGGTTATTTGGTAGCAGTAACTGTACAGAATTATATTTCATCTTTCTGGATTTTTTTGGTCTTTGAATCTTGACTGATATGTCTATCTGCACTAGATTATATAATACTGCAATAAGACTTGGAGAACTTCAAGCACAATTCAAATTGCCGATAAGCCCTGAGGAGTATGCACAAGAAAACCTGAAGTTTGGCCTCGTTGAAGTGGTTTATGAATGGGCAAAGGTTTTCCATTGTTCTCTTGGTATTTTTTTTTGGTCCCAGATTTATTACCTATTTCGGTGGTTCACCATATCCACTTTTTTCTGGCAGGGTACACCATTTTCAGACATATGTGAGCTTACAGATGTTCCTGAAGGCCTGATTGTAAGGACCATTGTACGACTGGATGAGACGTGCCGCGAATTCAGGAATGCAGCAGCAATCATGGGTAATTCTGCATTGTACAAGAAAATGGAAACAGCTTCTACTGCCATCAAGCGTGACATTGTTTTTGCAGCTAGTCTGTATATTACCGGGGTGTAATGTGGTCTTCATAGCTGCTTTGAATATTTTTGCCTCGAAGGCAAGAGCAGCACAAACACATCTTGGAGTTTCCAAGGGAACAACCAAGAGCACCAAAAAAATTGCGTAGAGGCCACAGCTTGAAGCTCCAAGACCATGCTTGTATTCTTATGTACACCCATAAAGCAAAAAAAGTACACAGAGGACAAAATATGTTACTAATGTCAAAATTCAGGCTTGATGGTGTCCACAAAGTCATAGGCTGAATGTTCCCTTGTATATTGAAAATTTAAAGGATTAAATAGTTTTAACTGGATCAAAGCTAATCGCTGTTTTTTAATGATTGTGAGCGAATTGAGGCAACCCAATTTCTCTTGATTGGACCAATTGAATGATAATTACGTTGGTATAGACTATAGAGCTAAATCTTACTTTTAACGTATGCACTTAAAATTAATTTCATAGAACAATTTGGGTGTAGCCCAACAGGAATTGGGCTTGCCTTTCTAAGATGAAAATTGTTTAATCAAATTTTAAGTTTGTGAGATTAAGAGCCCCAGCGCATCTTTCAGTTTTTGTTCAATAGGCCGGCTTTCCTTTACACGATCAACCTTAAAAAATGGCAAGGAAAAGAACCTATCACATCATTAATTGAAATACAAAAAAGATTTAATCCAATTGCGCTAACCTAAGGCTGTGTTCATTTACGCTAAGGCACATAAGGCAATCCACATCTTTTTTGTATTGAGATCTCAATACATGTGGAGTGTTCATTTTTGGTAAGTCATTTACACGAGTAAGTCAAACAATTGATCATTTTTACCAACTTTCGCCCCCCTGGTGGGAAAGTTAATCCAGGTGGGTACCCATGGGAAAATCATTTTACTATGGATTCACAGTTATTTTTATTTATACACTAACATGGGTAAGCTGGTCAGCTTTAATGTTGACCAACTTATCCCCCTCCACTTACCGAGAGTAACAAGTATGCCCTAAATGAGGATAGGCTATATTACCCAAGAGAGAAGAGCTGAGCTATTTATGGGTCATATTTGATCCACTATTAGAAGGGACTTATTACAAGCAAAATAAGGTTACCAATGGGCCAATTCCAGTTCGGACTGGGCAAGTCTGGTTTTTATAGGGCAGTGATGGCATTTATGGGCTAAAACTGCTTGGGACCTCGGGCCCGCTCTGGCCCGTACTCTACGCCTGGGACCTCTGGGCTTACGTCTCTGGCTTGGAAGAAAAACTACTGCCCCGGCCCAAAAATTTATAATATGAGAAATGATAAACCCTAGTCCAGCTCTCTGAGGTATTGCCGTCTTGGGAGGGGAACCCTGGCTTTCGACAAACCTGTGGTATTTATTTTTTATTTTTGCACAAAGTGGCAAGCCAATAAGTTCTTATTACTAATCATGCCGGTACTTTGAGTTCCCTGCACTCACCTGGGAATATCCTTTTTTTTTTTTTTTTTTTTTCACAATTGATCAGAGGACAAATTTCATTTGCATCAGAGTAAATTCCTTGGATTGCAAATAGGTTAAGTGTAAATTTTGGTTTACTTTTGCTTCTGATTTAACTGTCTTAATTGTTTGAGACATAAAATAGGTTAGGTTGTAAATTGATATAGTTCCCACCTTCTATAAAGAATGGGGTAGGATCAAAGAGGGTTCTTTGTTTAGGAGTGAAGTAAGAATCAAGGTGATTTGGTCCCCACTTTATATAAGAAAGAATTGGGGTCATAATGTCATGTGAATTTTAAATCGGTTTTCGGATGCAAAATTTGTATTTTCAGTGAATGAAAATGAGACAAAAAGTACAGATTTTGTGTTAGATATATAGGAGTGCAAACCATATAGTTGTAAAACTGAACCAGGTGTGAAATTTGTATCGTGTACTTCAGATGCAGTGCAAACAAAGAGAGCCTTATACTGTTTTCTTTGAACTTTACAAGTTTTTCTTCTTTTCTTTCTTATTTAACTTTAAATGCTACTACTTTGTGTGTTCAATTTCTTTTAAAACATCTAAATCTCCAAATTATCATTATGTTAGTGGAATAAGCATCAATTAATGTAAATTGACATGACAATCTATATATGAAAGTTAAGATTCATGAATGTTGTGCCTGATAAGTAGCTCCAATGGAGAACACATTAAAATTTCCACTGAGAAAAATTTACATGAATTAGATTGTTAATAGAAAACTAAAGATTTTTGTATATGAACTATATAACAATATTTAATTAAACACAGTTTTTCACTGATCAATAATTGTTACATAACTCCAGATCGATCAAGAATTCAAAGAGAAGAGGCTGTTGGCATGGGGGCCATAGATGCCATTAGAACAAACACGTTTCCTTCTCTACTTAACCAACCTCCATTGCCCAACTCGCAAATCGTAGACGCTGAAGTGTTTTTCATGACTATGAAAAACAATAATTTCACCGTTTCTCAGGGTGGTGATAACATTATACAAACACCGTTTTATCTCCCAAGGGACGTTGATACTGTATTCTTTAACCCAATCTCTTGCATGAAAATCCTTCAGAACCCACACGTCTATCTGTTCATAGGGATCTCGATCAAGAAATGACAGAAAACCTCCTTTCTCTAGTAGCTGTACCTGTGTGAAAACGTCAATGAGGGAGTTCCACCAGACGGAATTTTTCTTGCCTGAGGTCCATGGAAATAATATACCAAGTTGAATTAACATTCCAGTGTACAACCCCTTTCACTATAGTTCTTTCTCTCCAAAAGTATTTACCGATTCGGTTTTCTGGGATCAAGTCGACTAGTTGCCATGAACCACCACCACCACCACAGGTGAATATCTCACACCGAAAAGTGAAACTATCATAATCTTTAAACAAGTGTACCACCTTATACTCCTGTGTATAAGGAATGTATACCAACTCGAACCAGTGGCCAATGGGTGTGGTGAAAGGAAGAATGCTTATCCATTGACTTGTAGCAGGATTAACTATATAAAGATTATGAAAATTATGCTTATCTTGTAACAACAACATACCATTAGAGCAGCTTCTATGGTTGGACATCTCACATGAACTCAAAGATCTAAATTTGATGAGCCGGTCTATCATCTTATCTGCTCTAATTTCCATAAAACGCAATGCAATCCAACCCGGCTTGAAACATATTGGCCCTGGAGTAATCAAACCCTGTTTGGCATTGGAGTAGTGAGATTCAATGAAACAAGGGTTGGAAATTGATTCTGACCACTTCCTGGAGACATGTCTGAAGTTATTATGAAGATTGTCCGCTGGAACTCTGGTGAGTATTTCTTGAAAGATGATGTCATCGCTTAAATATGAATTAACCATCTTCAGAATGAAACGAGGGAAAGCAATAGAGGGATGCTAAGCAGTTGACTGACGGCCCCATTTGTTTATTTTGATCATGTCCATGCTCCAAATGGAAAACTTATCCGCAATCTCTTAACGTGTTAACTTGGGTTATGTTCTGTATGTCGGAAAATAAGAGAGAAACAGTCGAGGAAAAGGAAGACTATCCTCTTTTCCTCAACAGAATAGCTACTTTTTAAAATCACCATGGTTGCCCATTACGTGGAAAATGCAAAATTCACAAGGCAATTGCCAGGAAACGATTTATGATTTGATCTGTGTCCACAAGGAAATGTAGCTGGCATTCTCTTCATGAAAAGCCAAGTATAAAAGAGAATAGACCAACTGGAGACCTCCTTTCACTTGAAAAGAAAGTAGCATTTTGACGTGTAATTTGGGCCTGTAGAGAATCTGACAGGAGAAAAGAAGAAAATTGCATATGCAACATGGCAAATTATAGACAACTTCAGATATCAAACAGCTACTTTCTAGCTACTTTGCAATCACCATGGAACAAAAAATTGCTAATATACAAGGAGAAACCGGATCCTTATTCTTCCAATCTGAACATCAGAAAGAAAGAAACATGGCAATCATCCATCATATCGGATTTTACCAACTGGATCAGGAATATTAACTAGTATGGCAAATGCTACAAGACTACAACAGGGGCTGTTCAGGTTATACTAACTACAGAACCATGATCTGCGACCTGTGAGCTGATTTGGCCATGCACATTCAGACCAAAGGGTTTATTAACCCTTGAAATCATTTGGGAAGGCAGCCGATGTCCGATTATGGGATATGGAGAAGGGTGGGAACTGGGAAGCCTCTTGTGAGTGTCAGTGCAGTATGGTATAAATTACTCCTCCCTCATCTTCGTCGTGCTAAATTATTGTGCTGGTGGTGCATTTGGGCTGCTTTGCTATCATTCCGTATCCTATCAGCATACATGGGAAGACGGACAATCTCATCAATCTCATTTAACAGGACTTCTTCTGTGATATTATCCCTAATGCTCCGCATTACCTGCTTTTCATCAAACCAAGAGCTTTGTTAGTACAATACATGTATTATGCACAGGTCTCCTAACAAAAATCCAAACAGGCAATTCGTGTGGAATGGACCTTCTTGTAAGTATTGAAATCATTTGGCGTTGATTTGTCTGTCCTAATCCTCATGCAATGCCAGACATCTTCCTCAGAATCCCAGGAACACTCTATAATCTTCCCCGAATATGCAGTAGGGTCTGATCCACCTGCAAGTTACACAAGAGAGTGCAAAAAGAATGAAATTACAAAGTGAAGGGTAACCAAAAAGAAGCAATTTCTAAAATTAGAGGTCCATAAGACAGATGAAAAAGTTAAATAAATCCTACAAAAAATTGCAGAAAAGAAACCTAGAATACATCATTAAAATTGCAAAACCTCTTTATGGAGATACAGAGATGGATATAGAAATCAAGGAAAAGGATAGGAACATGGTCACTGGATCATCTTTTTTTTTTTTTTTTTTTTGGGGGGGGGGGGGGGGGGGGGGGGGGGGTGGTGTTTAACACAACACATTAATAGCTCAGGAAGGCAGGTGGTAATAGTGGGACTTGAATCCACATATCCGCTGGGACTACCCAGCTAACCACTCGGTTGGTGGTTACTGAATCATCAATGGAAGAAACTATGACAATGGTATTTTGCTTAATTCTATAAATGCAGAGGACCATTTTTACTCTATGGTAATATTAAAGCAAAATTGTAGTTCAATATCTTGTTTGAAAATCAACACATTGAATAGCAGAGGAATATTTAATGATGTTTTTGTCCATTGCAAGGCTTGTCAGAGGTATATAATGAGAAGCATTGAACTGGCCTTCAACAAAAGGATGGACCATTGCATCCAGTGGTGATTTGCCTTACTCTGGTCTATTTTAGAATATCTTGGCAATATAGGTCCTATACAAAGATGAAGAGAACAAAACATTTTTCTTCTTCAGTTGGCTTCCACCAGAGAATCTTGTTGATGAACCAAATGGGTGGAGCATAGTGCTTGTTCACAGGCAGCGTGTTAAGGAAAAGAAAATAAGAATAAATTTGTGCTTTTGCTAATGATATAGGATGATGTTAAGTTTCCATGTCTCCATCAATATAACCAAATCAAGAAGTGGAAAAAGAGCTTCAAAGTAACCTTTAAACACAACACGATTTCCTTCCATTAGCTTCTTCTTTCCTCGTTCATGAAGATAAAGTAGCTCATGATTGTCATCAGTCACCTGTTCAAACATTCAAACATTAACCTATAATATTAGGTAGTTATCAACAGTAGAATGACTAGCCTGAGATAAGAGAGAAATAGAAAAACTAACACCCACAACCAACCACAATGAGTAACAATAAAGTACAACCTCAAAGAGAAAGTCAACTGAGTTCATATCTGCATATTTCCACTTTAAGAGGCCTTCATGTGTTCGTGGCACATAAGGATCATCCCAACCCTGAAACAGAAAAGATCATGAGCAATAATAGTTGGAAAAGACAACATAAAAATACAGACAGCATGTCAAATTCTTGACAGAATAATGCACCAGAAAGACCAATAATGGTGCCCATGTCAAATTCTAACATGGGCCTTTTTTGTTCTAACAAAATGGTATATTTTGTAATGTTAAGTGGCATGAGATGGGGGTGCTTTTTATTATATTTAGATTCGTTCTATCTTATAAGTGCAGATTAGACATTGTACTTGAAGCAATTCTATACATAGGGGAGAAGATTTTTTATTAGCGAAAATGACTATTAAAT
This sequence comes from Nelumbo lutea, assembly GCF_056320005.1. Taxonomy (NCBI): domain Eukaryota; kingdom Viridiplantae; phylum Streptophyta; class Magnoliopsida; order Proteales; family Nelumbonaceae; genus Nelumbo; species Nelumbo lutea. The sequence goes on along the minus strand of NC_142685.1, from coordinate 16,983,978 downwards.
TAGTTTAAATGAGATCAGTACAATTTGATGGCAAAAAGTTATCCCATATATCAAAAGCCCATTTACAAGGATGCCCAAAACAATTGCTGTCTTGCAGCCCCTTGTTTAGCAAGGGAGTCAGCCAACCCATTTGCACTCCTCATTACCCACTTAAATTCAGCATTTGCATCCTTTACTATCTCTTCCACTGCCTTGAAAACATATTTGTGAGTCCAAGGGATATTTCTGCTACTGCTTGCCCATGAGATAGTTACTTCTGAGTCCCTTTCCACCTCCACCTGTGACCTGTCTAAAACCCAGTTGCTTTGCTAGTCAGACCTTTCATCAATGCCAACAATTGAGCTTTCGTAGAGTTTTGCAATACCAATTGGCCCTGAATACATAGCCAAGATTTTATCCTCCGTATTTCTGATTGCACCACCTATGCCTGCCAGACCCAGGTACCCCAAAAAGCTTCCATTGAAGTTTCGTTTTATTTTGCAGCCTTCTGGTGATTTCCACTCCATTCTTATTCTTTCCTTTTGTCTAGAGCACTGTGCTACCTCATTCCAAGCCCGAAGGATGTCAGTGACAGAAATTCTGAAAGCAATACAGGGTCTTCACCCAAAAAGCAACCTTCACTTTTATGCTTTGTAGTACCTCCTCCAAAGTCCTACTCTTACCAGTAAAAACTTTGTTGGTCCTCTCCTCCCATACCGCCCAAGCAATTGCTGCCTTAGTAGCTCTCCGCACTACTCTCCCTCTTTCCTTAGTAGCTCTCCACACTACAAAGAAGCAGGAGATTAATAAGTGGGATAAGGTCTCTCCACTATCCCTACATAAGAAGCACATATGAGGAGAAAAGGCAAGACAAGGGCCTTCTCTGTAGCAAGTCACATGTATTTACCTTTCCAAAGAAGATTTCCCAAGCTTGGCTTTTTTGTGGAACTGGCTAACACCAGATTTCCTTCACCGGAAAGTCCACCCCTTGAGAACTAGGTAAGGAGTTATCTAGGGAGGTGGTCCAAATTCTACAATCTTGAAGGTTAGGGTCCAGAAAAGCTGCCTCTAGGGTGTCAAGTAGATCGATCAAGGAGGTACACTCATTTTCCCTTAAGCCTCTTCTAAAGCCAAGGTCCCAATTTAAACCCAAAGCAGAGGGTGTACCCATTTTTTATACAGATTCCCCTTTAATGTTAGAGAGGGAAAAAATTCAAGGAATTGATCTTTTAGAGGTCTTTCCCCTAACCATAGATCTTCCCAAAAACGGATTTTATCACCCCTTTCCACATCATAACGGATGGAATTAAGAAACAATGGGTATATCTCATGAATTTCTCTCCAAAGAGAAGCTGAGGAAGAGTGAGGAGCAATTTTAGCATCCCAGCCATTACCTTCCAGTTGTTTTCATAACAAAGCAGTGTTCCTAAGTACAATGTTCCATAAAGCTAGGCCCCCATTATCTTTTGGCTTACAAACCCGTTCCCATTTAATAAAATGGCCCTTTTTTCTTTCCTGGTTCCCACAGAAAGTCCCTCATAAATTTCTCCACTTGTCTAGCTATCCTAGTTGGGATGCAGAAAGTGCATAGGAATTAAATAGGAAGGTTTGCTAGTGTGGCTCTGATCAAGGATATATAATTCCTATTCTAGAGAGCTAGTTTCTTTGAAAACCTCTCTGCCATTAGCTTCCAAAAACCATCAGACCTAGGGTTTCCCCCCAAGGGTAGACCTAAGTCGTTCAATGTCCTCACAAAACAGAACTGCATCATCAGAGAATTCAAGGTGGGATACAATTTTCTCACCTATTGCTCTCTTGCTCTTACCTTCTGCATGTGACATAAACCAAACTATAATGAACCATGGTATTATTCACCAAACCTCCTATTCATACCTTCCGTAACAAAATGCAGTTGTTAAACAATAGAATTGCCAATTTCTTTATATTGCCCAATCATTACTTATTCGCATGAAAGTCTTAAAAAATTTTGGAGTGATAGTCCTCACAGCATGTTACCTTATCAACAAGATTTGAATGCCCATTCCCGACAGTCATCCCCCCTGTTTCTAATTTTTCCCTACATTTTTAACCCCAAAAATGTTTGGATGTATTTATTCCAATATTTCAGACCTAGTATTGATAAATTAGATGCAGTGAAATGTGTCTTTTTTGGATGCTCTAGGACTCAAGTGTTATGGTTTTGACTTGAAAAAAATCATTTGTTTGTCCAAATGTTACCATTTTTTAAATCTATTTCTTTCTTTAATAACATTGTTGCTTCCTCTAGAATACCTTTAATGTTTCTACCTATTAATGCACCACCAAAGGCACCCAACAACTTCTTCTCCATTGCCAAATTTTCCTCCTATTCCTCACTTAGACCTCCTAATTGCTCTTTGTAACGGTACAGGATTTTGCACTTCATATCCTATTTCCAATTTTGTTTTAATTAATCATTTATCTCATTTCCATAAGCAATTTGCTTCCTTAATATCTTTTGTTTCCATTCCTTAGTCAAGAAATTCTTGCTAGTTAGAGGAATGCTATGAAGAAAAAAAAGTACAGTTTGAGGAAATAATACTTGGGATCTCACTTCTCTTCCCTCTTAACAAACATGTTATTGGGTATTGCTAGATTTATATGGTTAAATTCCTTCTTGATAAGAATGCAAAACACCTAAAAATGTGGTTTATAGCCAAGTTATAAACCCAAACATATGGGATAGCCTATTGTAATATATTCTCTTTGGTTGCTAAGATTAGTTCAACCTGTGCTTCATCTATTTGCTGCTATGTTTGGTTGGCAGCTCTTTTAGCTTGACAATAAGGATGCCTTTTTCACACAATGCTTGGGCTTGCTGCTCAAAAGGAGTCAAAGCATTGTGTGAAAAAGTGGGATGTCCATAAGCTTGGTTTGGCCAGTTTAATTAAGCAATGAAGAAATTTGGGATAAAACAAGTGGCATGTTGAACATTTTGTCTTTAGTTGTGAAACTACAATAGGGAGGAGACACTCAAAAGAAAAAGAGAGATACATAAACCAAACAAAAGGGAAACTTTTAAGCCAGCTCCAAAATGTTCCAAAAACCAGAACCAAGGTCTTCATGTGATTCCTTCAAACTATGGGAGAATGAGAGCCCAGTCCAAAATTCTTTTGCCGCATAGTAATGTAATATGACCCCTTGTTCAAGCCTCCTCTTCAAATATTCTTCTATTCTTTCTTTCCAAAGTTCCCAACAGATAGCAAAAGGAATGCAGCTACAAGCGAACTTTGCCTTGACGTTTCCCCTTACATTTGGATGAATTAGGAGACCACCTGCTAGTTTTGAAAAGCCCAAAGAAGAAGGCCCAAATGAACTTGAAGAAAAGGCATTCAACATGCAGAAGCTTCCATCCTTGGGGGGGCAGGGTTTCCCCAAATACCTTTCAATTCTGAACTTTCTCCACTTGACCTTGACAAAGTCTTTTAGAAAGATTTGACTGAGAACAGAGCATTTGTAGATTCTTTCCACCATCCTGAATCCTCCTTTAGAGACAGGGCATTGCTTCAAAATTCTCTGCAATAGAGCTATTTTTCAAACCCAACCTATAGGGACAGGGCAAAGATCACACAACTTTCCAATACCCAACCAAGGTTCAAACTATCAATACAATACGCCTTGTATCGGGCATATTGTTACGAATATTTTGTCCCCGATAGACATGTTTACAGGTGTTTTCAGGAACCCATTTTTTAAAATAATATATATAAATATGTTTAAAACTGGAAAGTTTAAAAAAAATTAAAAAAGGAGTTTCAATACTTTGAACCTTGTACCCGACCAATCAACTTCCCTGAATTTGATTATTGAACAATCTCCAACCTTGAAGGACACAAGGTTGAGAAAAGCTAACTCTGTAAGATGTCCACTTCTTTGGAACATGGTTTAAAATGTCCCTTATTTCCCTAATATTCCATGACATATTTCCATTTCCATGGTTAGCGACATGAAATTTCACTAGAATCGACATATCCCCCAATGAACACTACCGAAGCTATGTGAAGTACAAGAGAATTTCCATAACATACATATTTCCCAATGAACACTACCAGCATGAAGTTAAATATTAGTTTTTCTTTGTGTAATAGATTATTTGGTTGATCTATTACTCCCATTTACATTTTCTACGAGTTTAGATTTTGCTTTAACTCATTCTATCATGAAGCTCTGAACATATTCTTTTGTCTATAACCTCAGTTTCTTAACTTTGTTTATGATTTGGAACAAGATAATAATTTAAAAAGGTGTGCCTATGCTTCTTTCATCATTTCACAAAATATCATTCTATATTTTGTATTATTTTACAATGTTACCACCGTGTCTATAATTTTAACAATATTTCTGACATGTTTCTTGTATCGGGATGATTAACATTTCCACCGACACCAACATTTTAAAACTTGTCTGGAATCCCACCCGAATCTAATAACCCCATATTTGCAAGCCACCACCCTTCTCCAAAGGATCCCCCTCTCCAACCCAAATCTCCACAACCATTTTCCTAGAAGAGCTTTATTGAAAATCTTCAATCTTCTTATCCCTAACCCCCTATCTTTCTTTTCTGTGCAGGCCTTTTCCCACTTAACTAATAAGAACTCCTGATTTTTTTTTTTTCAATTGAACTTATCAGAGAAGCTGGAGCCTTTAAATGTGAAAGATAATATACAGGGAGATTGGACAACACACTCCTTATAAGAGTAATCCTTCCACCAAGTGAGAGATGCCTTCCTTTCCAACCTACCAGTCTTTGATCTATTCTGTCAAGAACTGGTTGCCATGTTGAAGCAACCAATGCTTTTACCCCAATAGAGATACCCAAATAATTAAAGGGAAATCCCCCATCAAACAGCCCAAAGTAGTTGTGCATTCTTCCCACAGAAATTCCAAGATATCACCCACCCCAATCATCACACTCTTCTTTAAGTTGATTTTCTGTCTTGCCAATATTTCAAAAAATCTGAGGATCACTCTTAAATTCAGCACTTGCACAATTGAGACATCTAGAAATATCAATGTGCCATCAACAAACTGAAGATAAGTAATGAAACTCCATTTCTTCCTGTTTTAAATCCTTTAAACATCCAGTTTATGTTCCTTTTCATAATAAGCGGTTTAGAACTTATGCCACCAAAACAAACAACAAAGGTGACAATGGATCTCCCTGTCTCAAGCCCCTTTGGACTTGAACAAAAGGTGTGAATATACCATTAACAAGAACTGAAAAAGAGATTGAGGAAATACACGGAAACATCCAGCTTCTCCACCTTTCCTCAAAACCTATCCTTGCCAAGATATCTTTCAGAAAACCCCATTCTACATGGTCATAAGCCTTCTCAATGTCAAGTTTACAAATTAAACCTTGTTGTTTACTCTTTAGTCGAGTCAAGGCATGGCATCAGTCTATGTCAAAGGAAATATATTCTTGATCTACTTGAAGAGACAGATTATTAGGGGCTAAATGAGTGGAGTCCCTTGTGAACTCAAATACTAAGTTGAGTGCAGATCAAGGTGAATGATTTCATGATTCAAGAAGGTCTTGGGAGACTAGTTAGCAAACTAAACTACTTGACTATTGGGGATATTTAAATGTTGATTGGGCTGGATTTACATTTCATAGGAATTCCATTATTGGGCATTATACTTTTTAGGAGACAATTTGGTTATGTGGAAGAACAAGAAGCAAAATGTTGTTACAAACAACATTAAGATATGGTTCACACCAAGCTGTTGTTCATATTGCACCTAATCTTACAAAACTAAATTGTGATAATCAAGCTGTTGTTCATATTGCATCTAATCCTTTTTTGCATGAATGAGCAAAGCATATATAAATTAACTGTCACTATGAGAGAGAGAGAGAGAGCATGACATGTTACATCTACTATTCACATGATATCTGAAAAAATTTATGGGTATACTTGTTTACTAAGGCTCAGTTTGGAAAGAGCACCAAATACAAATATGTACAGTATAAATACATACAAATTACAAGATTTTGCACTCTAAATATTTGTGTAATATGTTGGGGTTATTTGAGATATATTCAGCAACTTGAGGGATAATGCCAAGTGGCATGAGATTGGGAGGTGTTTGAGTCTTCTTATCCATCCCAGATTATAAGGGCCCATCAGATGCACTTCTAGACACTCCTATAAATATCACCCAATTGGAGGAGAAAAAGAAGCTTTTCTCCTATCAGCTTTCTCCTCCTATTGTTCTCTTTCTCTTCCCTCCCATGCACTACATAAACTGAACAATATTCTTTATTAGAATGCAGTGAGATTTTGGATCTCCAGTTATGAATAATATTCAGAAAACAACTTATGAAAGACCTCAATACCAAGTGCCAACACAGAATCCTCAAGTACCTGAAAAATAAGCCCATCTGCTGCATGTGAGAGCCGTGGGATAAATTCCTTAAGAAGCTTGTTAACAGTAGACAACAACCAAAAATCCTTCCTTCTCACCTGTTGATTCCATGCAAATTATTATCACTAGCAAAAATATGGAAAATGTTATAAAGAGACTTAACTGAAGTTAATAATCTAAATCATCATTCTACATACCCTGAATGGCTCGAGATCATATCTGTAATAAGGATTCCTACTTTGGTGTATGTAATAGCGGTCAGAATTTCGAGGTTCAATCACTTCTTTCTCTAGCATTTTCCACCTTTCGTAGAAGGGCCGCTGCATTACATTTTGAGAACCCAAATCATATGAGTTCCACATAGACTTGACCATAAATGGCAGTACAAGACAACCAATAAAAAACCACATAGTTGAACAAACATGATTTTTTATATGAGGGAGAGAGAATATAAAGTATAATTGTATTGCTACAGAAAGAAGGGAAATCCCCAATACAATTAGTAGCTGTGCAAATATATGAAAAAAAAAAAAAAAACTTCACAAGACAAGTGATGTCTGAAAATTTGAAAATAATAACCACATTCAAGAAACATTTAAAGAAAACTTTGGTAAGCTAAGCGCTGCAGAAAATTCTAAAGCATTCCTCAGAAAATATTTAAATGTAGCCAAACATACCTAGATTATAGTGAGTACATCATGAATCATTATATAAGACAGTGTAGAATCAATTAAAGTTGATTATCCTGAATCATTATATGACAAGGTCCCAAAGAAGTTAATGTTTCTCAAGAAGGAACCAGCATTCTGGTAATAATATACATCCAGCATATATAGCAAATCTTACAATCTAATGTTGCTAGTCTCATGGACTCCAATGTCTCCCTTCACTTGCAATTGCTCAACTAGAAAAGGCATTGAAGAGGAATAAGATATTCAAGTGTATACAGACCTAACCTCCAGAATTTTTAGCATGAATTGGCTGCTATCAGGCTTAAATCTATGCTCTTATATTTGTTAGCCCAAGATGTTACTGTTGCACCAAATGGTGATATGTATTCCTAGTTATTAATTAGAAGACAGTTAACTATGCTGCACTGCATGTCTATGTGTATGGTGTGGATTAACCAAAGGAACAGTTGTCACAACTGTGCCTAGTTGTCACAACTTTAGCAGCTGCCAACAACAATAATACCAAAAACCTATGTCCAAGACCCATACAAGTTTTTTCTTCAGGGTTGTTTTATAGATTTTTCTTCAATAGTTAGTAGCTACAGCAAGAATGGAAACCATTGCATAAATACCACAATAAGGTTTAGCACATCTAACCTCAATAACAGACATTGCATTTAGTGCCATTAGATCATAGATCAAGTATCTTCTCTCTTGCTTTTGTGTGTCAGGAAGTGTATCAATAATCATCTCACCATCAAGCAACGTATAGTTATGAGTAGTCTTCTCAGCTAGACCCTTACAAGCAAAAATATCAAAATCAGATTATGCTTTATATCTGCAGAAAAGAACTATTCAAAGGGCTGAAAAATTAAAACCAGCCCTGAAAGTAGAAAGACATGCATACAAACCTCATTCATGCTTTTTGTCGGAAACCGCATCTGAACCCTTCGAAAACAAAAATTTCTATCAATCAAGAAACATCCATCCCAAGTTATCAGCATCATATAGCGTGTTCCATCTGCTTTCCATGTAGCATAATAATAACGCTGTCTTAACAATTGCAGGTTGTCCCTGTGAGCATAAGAGTGTGAAAATAAATAAAATGAGAATAAAATCAATGGCAAATGAAACTGATCATATAAAATTAAGCCAACACTACCAGTCCCTTCCTTTTCTTACAGGTAAAACAAAATTAAACCATTAACAAGGTATAACTATAACCAATAAGAAAATGAAAAAGACATCAGGTGCCAGATCGAGTTCAATATTACACTGATAAAGATCAACATTAATCCAGGTACACAGAAACAGTGATTCAGCCCACTTACTAGGGGGAGAGGAGGTGTTTTATGGATAACTATAAATTTTATTAATAATGAGTCAAATGTTAAGATACAAACAGCATGCCCAGCATCCCTTTTACAAGTAGACTGTCTACAATCCCTACCCCATATTCACTTCACTCATTCTACATGAATGGTCTCGACCACAAAATAACCATTCCCTATTCACTTTTTGCTTGGCAAGTTTATCAGCCAAGCAATTTGCAGATCTATTAATCCATTCAAGGGTTGCATTTACCTCCCTTCTTAGATATTTAATCTCCTTCATAATCTGCCTATAGCACCAACCTTGTTCTTGGTTTTCAACCAACACACCACTACCTTGGTGTCTCCTTCCACCTCATCCTCTAGTGATATCTTCAACAAAAAGAGTTGAAAATAACTCTAGTTTTGACCCAATGAACCACTTCCAATGAAATAGCTTCTATCACTGCTTCCTCTAATCTGGCTTTCCCATCGAAGATACCTCCATCCTTCTCCTCATACGGTCCATAATACTGCAGCTCTAGTGCATCTCCACAAGATCATCCCTCTTGTGAAATGAGTTGAAAAAAGGACTAAACAAGTTTTCCACATTCAACAGAGAACACTGCCTACAACCAAAGAGAGAAAAAAAACTACTCCCAAATTCTAGTGACAAATGAACAGGAGATTAATAAGCGATAAGGGATCTTGCCATTTTTCCATACAAAGAAAGCAAATATGTGGAGACAAGCACTTAAAAGGTCTTCTCTTTTGGATAACATCACAAGTGCTGATTTTCAAATGGAAAACTTCCCAACAAAAAGCCCCCATCTTAGGGAGAAACGTGACCAAAAGAGAGGTAACCCATTACGATCAAAAGCCCACTTAAGAAAAGCTGATATTTTTCAAGATGGAGCACATAGTTGTCAAGATTGCATGATTGGAGAAAGACCATGCAGTAAAAACTAATAAACACTGCCTTCTTTGATAGAAAAACCAAGTGCAATGGCAACAATAGTTGCACCTTTTATAAGGATGGCAAAAAGTTAACTTTATGCCTTCTAAAGGTGAACAAGAATGTGAAAGGAGGAAGAACCTAGTATTTCTTTCCAAACCTGAATTTGAGCATGGGCTGGAAGAACAAGAAATGCATTTACTTGTGCAGAAAAAGGGATATTTTAGACCAGAAAGGTGGTAATGGTGTTCTAGAACAAAGGCAACGCTATGCCTGGAGCAGCCCTACACAATAAGCCTCATTACAAGATACCTCCAAAGTACCAAGCTAATCTACACTGTTGTAAACTTATCTATGAAGTTGAAGATGAAGTGTTGGGCATCTTTCTAAAGAGAGATATCATAGGCTCAAGCCTAGGAAAATTGGTCACTGTGAGAATCTTGCAAAGATTAATTACAATATTTCAAAGTGCACCTGGTCCCAGATTGGCAAATCAGTGACGCTTTCAATGTGAAGCATCTTTTACCTTATTATGTGGAGCATGATAATTAGAACTTGATGGCGTATTCTTTTCAAGAGGGAATGACAGATTAGTTCAACACTCTACAGAAATAGAGGATACATAAAATCTATTTCTAGAGAGATTTAAGCATCCCAGAGTTACTGAAACACGTGATAGAAGAAGGAACCAATGGCTGCAACCAGACTTAGAAATTGACAGCAGTTTCTAAATTTATAGTTACTATTCTTTTAAACCAGCTGTTATCTTTTTTTTTTTTTTTTGATAATTGAAAATGAGTTCATTAATCATGAATAATAAAAGTTTACAAGAATCCCCTGGAGAGGCACAAGATGCAGCCTCCCCTAAACAAGGCTGATCAAAATAACCGATCCCTAGTAGAACCCTGTTTAGCAAGATAATCAGCCAAAGTATTTGCCCACCTACACCCACCCACTGATATCTACATGTTATGTGCCTTGTTAAACATTTAATTTTTTTTATGTGATCCCTATAACCCCAAACAATTGAGTCTGGACTTGGCAGCAAGCCCACAATCACCTTAGGATCCCCTTCATTTAGTAAGTTATCCACTCCCAGTTGATTAGCAATCTGAATTCCTTATACTGCAGCCAACAACTCAGCTCTTGTAGTGCCCCCTATCCCTACCGGGCCTGACAATAAGGATATGATGTTTCCGTTCTCATTCCTCTATCTCCTCCAATGCCAAATGGTCTTGGGTTACCCTGTGGCCCAATTCCTCCAAATGTCATCAAATGAAAAGGAATTGAAAGAAGCCAAGGATTTCAGCCAGTGAATAACCCTGGTTAAGATACATTCCTTCACTTCTGTAAAGGACCCCCTCCTTATCTTGGAAGATTCTAGCATTTCTTTCTTCCCAAATTGTCCAAAGGTGGCTGCTCTGAAACATCTCCACATACTTTTTGTTGGGCAAGCAAAGGTAGCCAGTGAGAATAATAATTTTACCTCTGTTGGTTGATTCCACCTACATCCAAACAAAACAAACATCCAATCCCAGAGAGCTGCAGCAAAGGTTAATTTTACCTCACTATGAGATTTGCAATTAGCAGTTACCTATTTTGTTTAGGAAATCATTAGTTTAGATTAACTACTATCTTGTTGTTCTTCTATTTTATAAGTTCCTATTCTTAGGAGTGATCCTAATTAGGAGTCGGCTACAGTTTTAATAATTGCTAAACTTCTTAGTCAAAGAAAAATTTAGTGAGTTAAATTTTCTTCTTTTCTAAGCTGCTTTTCTTCTCCTCTTGAAATCAGTGATGGATAAACACATGATTTCTTCTTTTTCTCTTTATTGTCTAGTAGTTCTTTGCTACTAGAACAAAACCAGTAACTATTTTGGATTTCCCCTAAATTCAGAGCCTACTTTGGGGGATTTTGAAGCAAGGATACCCATGAACCTTGCCTTTATCTACGGTCCCCTACATTAACCTCATACTTTATGTTGATGATAATAGTGGTTACAACTTACAAGAAACAATCTTCTGAGGTCGTACAACTTCAGTAATTTTTGGGTGCTGATTTTGAGATCAAGGATTTGGGAAGGCTATGTTAGTTCTTTGTTATTGGTATTGCTTGATTCAAGCAGGGCATATTTATTTTTTCAAGGAAATATATTTAAGACCAAACAATACAATGAAAATAGGAGTGCAAACCATTGCTTATAAAGCAGTTTGTGATTGATCAGTTTACTACAAAAGCTAAATATATAGCTAGGGTGATGATGTTTCAAAATTCTATGGCTGCATCCTTTCCTAGTGGAGCTTTAGATTCATTATGAAAAGCCAATGTTGTATTGTGATAATCAGGTTGTAATTAATATAACACAACCCTATCAAACACAATCAAACCAATCATTTTGAAGTTGATTGCCATTTGAAGATAATGACTTTTTTTAAAGATAATATTAATTAAGGGGGTTATTAAGAGAAATATGTATCCCATTTGAAGGGAGGCTTATTTGGGGTTGGTCCTCAAAAGAAGGTGAAGAAGATTATTAAGGTTAGCAAGGGTAGAATAGTGACAGATTCTAAGCAAGTTAAGGAAGAGTGCATTAGTGGATAAAGTTTGAGTGTTCTAAGATAGAGGCTAGGCTTTGTCATTAGGGGTCTCTTTATGAAAGTGAGGGGGATAGAGATTTTTGTTTTTCTAGAAAGGATAAACTATGGGATAAGGTAATTTTAAGCATAAACTATTGGCTCAAGCAACTAGAGCTTCTCCATGGAGGTCTGTACATGCTATCTACCTCCATTCCTTACTTTTGTCAAGTATAATACATGCTGTGGATATCTGGTAACATTTTGGGAACACGTTTGATTAAGGAGTTCACCACTAAAAGATAAATTCCTTTCTCTTTTCTCCATCTCTAACTATAAAAATGAGCTTGTGTCCACCTTCCTATCTTCTTCTGTAGTGGGTTCTGAGCTTCAATGGGACTTGGGTTTTAGGAGGATCATCAACAATTTGGGTTTGGATAATGTCTTGGGCATTGCTTCAAATTCTACAAAGGGTTTTCTTGCTTGGATCTTTCAAAATTGGATTACCGACTTTGGACGCTATCCTCTTCTGGTACTTTTACCTATGTCTCTATTTTCAAAGCCTTAGCTCAACCCTCTAAGAGTCTTGGGCAACCCTTTCCCATTAAGGAAGTTTTGGGTAAACCAATTCCTCCAAGGATTGGGGCTTTCTACTGGGAATTCTTAGGAAGGTTCAACATTTGTGATCTGCATCAAAGAAAAGGCCTATTTGGTTCTTATCCCCTAATTGGTGCATTCTCTATAAAACTGATGATGGGTCTTTCTACCACTTACTAATCTCCCGCCCCATTGTTTTTTTATTTGGGATTGGTTTCTTTTTTGTTTGGTTGCAGGTGGACTCCTCCACCAAATGTGCAAAACCTTTTTGACTCTTTTGCTGGTAGTTGGACAAAGAAGAGGGGAAGAGTGTTGTGGAAATGCACAAGAGCTGCACTTTGTTGGACAGTATGGGAGGAAAGGAACCAAAGAATTTTTGCTGAAAAGGAGAAGAATAGAGGGGCAATTATTGAGGTAATCACTGCTAGGGTGGTTCATTGGGTGAAATCTATGGCTTTATTTGAAGATATTCCTACAACAGCATTGCTGAATAAATGGAAGGAAGTGGCACTCTCAGCCCCTAGTAAAATTGTGCCCTATCCTTTGTGGACTCCACCAGGTTCTCGTTTCACTAAGTTGAACTTTCCCTCCAAAGTAAAGCTGCTTTTTACTCTGTTTGCCTTTGGAAGATTAATAAAGAAAGGGAAGCTAATGTGGAAGTGTATCAGAGCTGCTAGCTTGTGGACTTTATGGGAGGAGAGAAATGCTAGAATTTTTCAAGAAAAAGAAAGAAGCCTTGTTGAAGTCAAGGAGTGTATAATGACAAGAACAACCTCTTGGCTGTAATCTTCAGACTTGTTGGTGGGTTACTCCTTTGATGACTTGAGGAGAAATTGGGCAGTAGTGGCATCCACAGCCTCAGGAATGCTAAAATTGAATTTTGACGGAAGCTGTCAAGGTAACCCAGGGCCTTCGGGCATAGGAGGGATTCTGAGAGATAAAGATAGCAACATCCTTTCTTTATTTTCAGGACCAGCAGGTGTCGGTGATTCTATAAGGGCTGAGATACTAGCAGCAGTACAAGGCATACAGCTGGCTAGTCAACTTGGAGTGGAAAACTTGATAGTTGAGGGGACTCCAAGGTAGTAGTGGGCTGGCTGACAAATCCAGAAACAGTTTGTTGGGGTTACAGGGATCTGTTAAAGGAAGTTAACTGGCTGATAAGAAAACTTCATAGTTGATTCTCTGGCTGAACAAGGGGTATCAAGGGGAGAACTGTTTTGGGCTACCTTATAACTGTAATTCAGGCTTGTGTGTATTTATTTGCATATGATTCAGTCCTAGGGGGAGGTAACACCTCGTGAATCATCTTAGGCAAACCGTACACTCTTTTTTTTTATTAATAAATTTGCATTCATTTATCAAGAAAAACATTGATGGCAGTGGTGAAGACCCATCCCTTCAGGTATTGGAGGAGTTTTCAGGAATGATGGAAAGTGAAGTTATTGCTCTATTTTTAGGCCTAATTGGGTTAGGGGACTCACTCCGATCTGAAATAATGGCTGTTTTGGAAGGTTGATCATTGAAGGAGATTCAAAATTAGTAAAAGGATGCCTACAAAAGGAGGATGATCGCATGTGGAGTTACATTAATGAAAGAAGAAATTTTAAGTGGATAACTCAGGGTATGGAAGTGAGATAGCTCAAATGTTTTGAGCTTTGTTGTAATTTTACTGTTCTTTTTGGAGAGAGTTAAGAGAACTACTTACCTCTCTCCGCTTCTGTACCTGTTTCTTCTTTCTCTTCCTTAATAAATTGGTTCCGTTATTGATCCAAAAAAAAAGGGTAAGAGGATTGTCATGAGGGAGTAAGGTGAGTGTTAAGAGAGGGGATGGAAGTATCTGATGATAGTTTCATAGGTACTGTGTGTTAAAGGAGTGTCTTATTTAGTTATTTGGGTTGTTTTTTATGTTTTTTTTGGGTTGAACAAGGTGGTTATTTTGGTTTATATTGGAGGTGGATTTCTTATCCTTTTGTTGTTTTTGTTTCTTCCTCCTGTCGGTCACCTTTCTTGTACTTTTTTTTGTATATTTCCCTTTCAATAAATTTTTATTTTATATAAAGAAAAGCTGGTTATGATTAATATCCATACTCAGCTAGAGAGGGAATGTGTTGAAATAGGTGTTAAGTATGAGTTACACCAGGGGCTTTTGGCCATTTTGTACAGTCAAAAATATAAGCACACGCCTGTCACTTTTTTTTCATCCAAATCATGGTGTTCCCTCTTTGATCTTCTTTTTCCTCTATTCAAACCTAATCAAATCAATCTACAAACACATGTTATTCCATAAAAATTGTTTACATTTATGGAAATTAATGTGGAAATGTGCTAGAGCAGCTATGTTATGGACTATTTGGGAGGAAAGAAATGCCAGAATATTTCAAGGAAAGCAAGTAAAAGAGTGTATCTTGACAAGGGCAACCCTTTGGCTGAAAACTACAACACTTTTTGAAAATTACTCCCATTATGATCTCAGGAGAAACTGGGCAGCAGTGGCTTCTACATCTTCTCAAAAGATTAGAATACAAGCTAGCTCACTACCCCCTCCGGAGGGCGCTGTGAAACTGAATTTTGATGGGAGTAGTCAAGGGAACCCAGGACCTTCAGGCATGGGAGGGGTTTGGAGAGATAAGAATAGTGACATTCTTTCCTTATACTCAGGACCAGTGGGAGTTGGAGACTCTACAAGGGCTGAGATACTAGCAGCACTACAAGGAATACAGCTTGCCAACCAACTTAGAGTGGAGAAGTTGGTAATTGAGGGAGATTCCAAGGTGGTTGTGGGTTGGTTGGCGAACCCAAATACTGTTAGTTGGGATTATAGGGATCTTCTAAGAAGAGTCAATTGGCTTACAAGAAACATGTCAGTTAATTTTCGGTGGGTTAGAAGATCAGCAAATGTTTTGGCTGATTCTCTTGCTAAATAAGGGGTCTCAAGGGTTTCTTTGTACTGGGAAACTTTGTAAATTGATTTCTGTTTAGCGTGAGTTTTGTGCTTTCATCTTTAAAGAAGAGGTCACATTTCGTGCCTCTTCTTAGGCTGTTGTATGCTCACTGTTTCACTATTAATATCAATTTCTTTCATTTATTAAAAAAAAATGTTTACATTTATTCAAGACATAAAAGAACCTCATGAGACAGAGACAGAGTAAATCAGAGCAAAAACACACTATGATTTCTCAATGAAAAGATAAATAAGATCAAATAAATAAACATAGATAACAATACAAAATAAGGACATTGGGAGATTATACCTGTTAAGAGAAACTGGGTGTGATCCTGGAAATTGTGAATTTCCTCTCACCTGAAGACAAATAAGAAGAAAATTATTTTACAAATAACCCAAAATCAAAATACATGAAACTACAGCACTAGGCAACTTACACACGAAAACAATAACAAGAAGAAAAGCATTTTCAGCATAGAGAGTGAATCTAAAAAGAATATTAGTTATCACAAATCCACAAAAAAAGCACAATGGTGTTTAGTCAGTCAAGTTGGGAAAACAGCTATGTTACAAATAAAGGTAAAGAAATTCAAACAATAACTATAAACTCTGAAACCATGTGCTACAATAGTTTGAACAAGTTAAATGGGGAAAAGAAAATTCCAAAGTGCCTACCCCTGGTATCAGTTTAAGCGAATGATAGCAAAATTGTCTCAACATATCTTGCTGGTCATTAGGTATTGCATCTCCCAAAATATCATCATTTGTCATCACTTCATTTTCCACATGGTCCTCCTACAATAAAAAAAATGAACTGGTAATATTAAGCATAGACATGGATATGCCAGATTTTAAATTGGTCAGGCTTAAACAACATATCTATCTATCTATATCTATATTGCTCAGGCTTAACTTCATCAAAATTTATGACTAGTTAAGAACTACAAATGAACTCTGCAAAAGAAGTAATAACAGCAATGATATCTACCATGTCTCAAGATTTCTTTCTCCCCCAGTTCTCCCCTTGTCTTTGAATTGGAATTTTGGGATTCATAGAGGTTTAAGGGATGAGGAATCTGGCTTGTGTCTTGGAGATCTTGCTTCTTTTGGACTGTTTGTTTGGACCTCTCTAAACCTGATAGAAGAATTTGGACTCTAACTCCTAACGGTTCCTTTACTTGTGCTTCTTATCTCAAGTCCCTATGTTCTGCCCCTCCTAGGAGTTCCCTGTCAAAGAAATCTAGTCAAGGCCCATTCCCCCTCTAGTAGCTGTTTTCTGCTGGGAAGCCTTTTATGGTAAGATCAATACTATGGATAACCTGCAAAAGAAGAGACCTTTTCTTTGTATATTCCCAAACTGTTATATTTTGTGTAAAACGCATAACGAGGATTACCATCACTTGTTGTTATCTTGTGCTTTTGCTGCTAATATTTGGAATTGGGACTTTATGTTGTTTGTGTGCAGGTGGATCTTGCCCTCTAAAGCAAACCTGCTTTTTTATCAGCCTACTTTTGGGCAGAAACTAAGAGAGGGAAACTAATGTGGAAGTGCATCAAAGCATCCATGTTGTGGACTATTTGGGAGGAAAGGAATTCCAGAATATTCCAGGAAAAGGAAAGAACTATCAATGAAGTTAAAAAGTGTACTTTGACAAGAACAATTCATTGCCTAAAAACTTCAGATATGTTCAGAGGTTGTTCTTTTGATGATCTTTGGAAAAGTTGGGAGAGGTGGCCTCTACAGCCCCCAAAAAGAATAGACTACAAATAGAGTGGAGACCTACTACAGAGGGTGTGGTAAAGCTGAGCTTTGATGGCAGCAGTCTAGGCAACCCAGGGCCTTCAGGTATAGGAGGGATCTTAAGAGATAAGGAAAGAAACATCCTATCTCTATTTTCAGGACCAGTGGGAGTTGGAGATTCAACAAGGGCTGAGACACTGGCTGCGGTGCAAGGCATACAGGTTGCAAAACAACTAGGTGTGGAAAATCTGATAGTTCAGGGAGATTCTAAGGTGGTAATGGGTTGGTTGTCAAGTCCAGAAACAGTTCTATGGGTTACAGAGATCTTCTTAAGAAAGTTAATTGGCTAACAAGGAATTTGTCAGTCACCTATCACTATCTGTGGGTCAGCAGATCAGCAAATGCCATGGCTGATTCTTTGGCAAAACAAATGGTCTCAACAGTTGACTTATTTTCTACTACTCTATGATTGTATTCTGTTAAGAATTTGTTTATGCTCTCACCTCTAAGGGGAGGTAACATCTTGTGCCTCTCTTAGGGTGAATGTACACATCCTTTCTTATTATTAAAAAAAAACCATCATTCATTTATCAAAAAAAATCATATCTACCATGTCTATGCACACAATATATGAAACAATAAGGTAGATCATGTGGAGGTGTGGGGGTGCATACGGGCTGCCTTAATGTGGTGTGGGGGATGCTATAAGTGCAGAGCTTCTAGCCGTTATCCAGTGTTTTAAAACGTGGAGGCGTGACACGAGGCATTTCACTACCTAGAGGCGTGAGGTGTAAGCCTCCCGAACACAAGGAGGTGTAAGCCTCCTTAAGAGGAGGGGGTTAGGAGGAAGGAGGAAAGGGAGGAGGATGAAGAGGAAGGGGGGATCTCATTTTTTCTTTATTTTTAATAAAAATATTTTATATTAAGAAGAATAAAGATGCATAACATTAGTCAAAAAGGGGGGTGGTGAGGTTTCGCCCCTAGCCGAAGGGGTAGGGGGCAAACCACTTTCTTTCCCCTTATCTTTTCTTCCCTTCCCTTCCCTTTTCTTTTATTCCCTTTTCTCTTTTTTTTTTTTGTCTTTCTGTTTCTTTCCCTTCCCTTTCTTTTCCTTTCCTTTCCTTTTTTTTTTTTCTTTGTTCTTTTTTTTTCTTTTTTTTTTCTTTTTATATAAGATGTGCATGAGGTGTATGCCTCTAGCACACCTCATGAAAAAAGCGCATGAGGCATACGCCTCAGAGGTGTCAGCGCCTCTGGCATAGGCCTCGGGACGTTTTGGGAGTGCCTCGCTTGGAGGCATGCCTCCAGGTGTATGCCTCCCACGCCTTTTAAAACACTGCTGTTATCTAAGGGGTTCAGATTGCAAAAGATCTGAATTTGGAGAGATTAGTCGTTGAAGGGGACTCCAAGTTGGTAGTGTGATGGTTAGAGAAACCAGAGACAAACAATTGGACTTATAGGGACTTAATAAAGAAGTTCAACTGGTTAACCAGAAATACAAATTTAATAGGTTAGAAGATCAGCCAAAGGGGTAGCAGACACACTAGCAAAGCAAGGGCAGTGATTTAAAAGGCACGCCTAGGCGCAGAGGCAAGGCGCATTTCCCAGGTGCACCACTTTCAAAAGGTGTGGACCTAGTGAGCCTAGCCTTGTTTGGGCTTGCCTCAAGGGGCATGGTACAAAGGCAGCTTGTAGAAATAGGAACGAATGATATAATATCACATTAACTATTTGAAATAATGCAATCGAGAAAGAAATAAGAAACTAAAAGCTTGACATGCTTGCATATGTTTTGTATGCTGTTTTTCATTTTATTTTTGCATTTTTCACTTTGAATATGTTTTATATGTCATGTTTATGTATTTGAATTTGAGCTAATAGCCTTTTTCAAAACATTTAGCTTAGAATTAAAGTTTGATTTTGTTAATTAATACTATTTTCAATATTTTCATTTAAGCATTATTTAATATTGGATATGGCTTTAAACAGAACAGATTGGCAAAATAGGATTCACGTAGCAGACACCATATAGTCGGGATAAGGCATGGACGATGATGATGGCAATGAATACTGTTTTTAATGTTTTCTTAATTTATTTTGAATTCTATACATTTGTTTTGCATTTTTTTATTTTTGTAAAATTTTTGCACCTTGCTTCAAATAGACGCACACCTCACCTTGCACCTAGGGCACAAAATGGCCTTTGCACTTTTTTTGTGCCTTGCACTTTTAAAACACTAAGCAGAGGTAATTAGGGGTCATTTGTACTGGGCAAAATTATAAAGTAATTTTTATGTTTGTACTAGCCAGATGAGGGTGCAACTCGCACCTCTCCTTGGGATGCTACATGCTAGATGAATGTTGTTTTGAGTTAATAATAAATTTCATTTACTTATCAAAAAAAACAATAAAATAGATTGTGCATTTTTCCCAGCAAAAATTGGCATGACAATAAGATACATGCAGAAGAAGCAGTGAGAGTAACTAGGAATGAAACTGTACTTATCAGAAAAATGCATACATGCAAAGAAGCAGCTAGACCACCATCATCATCATCATCTGGAACAGCTTCACCATTCAGGTCAAAATCAGGAGATCTCTTCCACTCTGGAGTTGATGGACAGGTAACTGATTCAGGCTTTTTTTCATGATAAAACTTGTATAGTGCATCAATATAATCAGGCTTGTAGATCCCAGGGGGACGTGCAGTAGCGAACATGTGAATAGCCTGCACAACAGATAATAGAAACATAAATGAAAAGAAGGTAGATAGACTGTTGTAAAAGCAAGGGAAAAATATAAAACTGAATGGTGCAGAATGCTGACCTCGGTCACAGAAATTGGTTGTGAACGCATAAGAAAGTGAATAATCATATAGCCTGTCCGATTATGCCCATGAGTACAATGGACAAGAACATATTTCTTCGAATGCTTCTGCCGTGTAAAGAACTGCATGACCTGAAAGAATCCTCAATTTTCCGAGTAATCAGATTTCCATCACTATTTCATGCACATAGCTGACTCTTAACTCCACGACAAAAGAATTGATCATCTTCTTTAAATGACAAAAAAAGATAACAAGATAATCATGGATAAAGTACAAAATTGATTTAGCCATTTATGTAAAATACTACAACTAATGTCTCTTCAACAAGTTATGAAGTGCAGTATACTGTATATATCAACTATATGGAGATTTGACAGTATATTGTGAAAAGTCTTCCAACACTGCTATGTGAATAAACACCATGAGTGGATTAGAGTACCACCTTAGAGTAGTTGCTATACCACAGAAAATGATCTCAGTCAAGGGACCTAAGATTCCCATGCTCGACCTTGTATTTGCTCAATGTCTCTTTTTTCCTTTTTTTTCTTGTTAAATAGGTAATAACAACATTTTTTTTTTTTGAAAAAAAGGTAAAGGAACATATTTACTAATGTTCCATTGCTAATGTTTCTCATTCATCTTAATAAAAGATATTTTTAAAGAACAATTGCAGTTATAAAACCTTTTTTATAGGGATTAAGAATTTAAGACCCTGGTATGGACTTGTTTAGGCCTGCCTTGAGGGGCTTGGTTGGGGGTCAGGGGCTCCGCCCCTAGCCCAGCCACTAGGCATAAAAAAAAAGAAACAGAAAAAAATCAAAAAAGGTACAAATTTTCAAAAGGCACACGCCTGGGCTGAAGCAAAAGGCACACCAGGCACGCACCTTTGAAGTGCTTCGAGGCTAGGCACTGTTCCCAACATGTGCACCTAGGCACGGGGCCCTTCAACTCATAACAAATCACTTCTTCTTACAAGTATCATAGATGGTGTTCTCTGCATATGACCAAACCATCTTAGTCTATTTTCCCTCACTCTATCACCTATTGGAGCTACTCCTAGGTTCCTTTGAATAAGTTCATGCCTGATACTATCCTTTCAAGTTTTCCCACTCATCTATCTCAACATTCATATTCATATTTCTGCCACACTCATTTTATGGACATTATTTTTTTGACTGCCCAACACTCAGATCAATATAGTATTGCTGGCTTTACAATTATTTAAGAAACTTTTCCTCTTAGACTACGTAATATTCTCCTATAACATAAGACTCTAGATGCACCCTTCCATTTTTCCCATCCTGCTCTAATTTTACGGGCAACATCCTAACTTAATTTCTCCGTTGTTATGGATTGTCAAGCCAAAGTAAAATAGGAGGTAATGTTGAGTTTCTGCTCTGATTATTATTAAATTTGCATTGCATATATTTCCTCTCCTATTATTATCAATTTTGCAATTTGCATTTAAACTGTCTTTAGTTTAACCAATTAATATTGTGGCATCAAAACAAAAACAAAAAACAGGCACCATGGAACCTATTATTTTCTTTATTTTCTCTCAAAACAAAAGGATGAAGCATTGAGCCTTGGTGAAGTCCATAAGAATGATTTAACTGCTAATGCCTCACTAAATCTACCCTATAGAAACCAAAATTAATTCCTGCCATATCCTTGAAAAACTTTTGAGTTAATGCCTAATCTGTAACCAAAGAATTCGTGTTCTTGTGTATATTCTCCTATTTCTTTCCTTCCATAAAACCCACAATGTTGCAAATAATGTGATCATCCAAAAAATAGATCCCTTTGCATCAAAAGAAACAGATGGCCAAATGAAGAGGTGAGAGCTAGTAGTTGATGAAGTTCGAAAGACAAAATAAATTGGTGCACATGGGGAAGTCATTGAAAGAGAAGTTGAAGTTTGCATAGCATTGGGGCCAAAGTTGTCAAGGCAACGCCTAGGCATTAAGGTTCTCTTGGATACTTTTATATTCTGAACTTTTTGAGATTATAATAATAAAATAGATATTATTAATCTAAATTATTCATTTTGAATTAAAATATTAGTTTCTTTTTATTATTTTTTTCTCATTTGTTAGGGTTCAATCAATATGTGTGCTGCCTTGAACTTGAACTGATAAGCATGGAAGAACTCAAAATTTTATCCAACCAATGCTTTCTTTTCTTCTTTTCCTACAATAAAAATAGAGGTTCAACCCCTCCATTTTATGAAACTTATTCTTTCTTCCATTTTGTCATGAATATGTTGATTCTCTATGTTTCAAATGAAGCTTATACATTTTTTATGAAGATTCTAGACAATAAATGGTAAAAGATGGGTGTTGCATGCTATATAACCTAAAGAATTGTTGTAGTGTTCATGATTTTTATTTCAAAAAAAAAAAAAAAGAAAAAGAAACCATCACTTAGGTAACAAAGACACAACTAATAGTGAAGGACGGGTTTTATTAAAAATAGAAAAAAGCCCGTCACCAAGCTTTGCCTCAATGCCTTGAAAACTATGCCTCTAGGGTCTACTTTAATAATCAAAAAATACAAAGATGGCTTAACATGTGGAGCAATAAGTTCTCATGGTCATAACACTTTCTTCTGACCCTCCAATAAAACATGCTATCAACCAAATCAAAAACCAAAGCGCCTAGAGTGCTTACCTAGGTGATTTTAGAATGATCACAACACTTACTTGCAATCCTCTAATAAAACACAAACATATTATTAACCAAAAGAAAAACCAAATTATCCAATGAGTGCATCCTACTATTGCTACCTCAAATGACACACTAACAACCTGCTAACATGTGAAAAACAATGTTTTAAAACGTGGAGGCGTGACGCGAGGCATTCCACTACCTAGAGGCGTGAGGCGTAGTTCGGAACACAAGAGGCGTAAGCCTCCTTAAGAGAAGGGGGGTTAGGAGGAGGAAGGGGAAGAGGATGAAGAGGAAGGGGGGATCTCATTTTTCTTTATTTTTAATAAAACTTTTATAGTAAGAAGAATAAAGATGCATAGGGGGGAGGGGGGCTCTTGTCGAAGCGGACCACTTTCTTTCCCCTTATCTTTTCTTCCCTTCCCTTTCCTTTTCTTTTCTTTCCTTTTTTTCTTCTCTTTCTTTTTCTTTCCCTCCCCTTTCTTTTCCTTTCCTTTTTTTTCTTTCTTTTTTTTCTGTCTTTTTATATAAGATGTGCATGAGGCGTACGCAATGATTTAAAAGGCGTGCCTAGGCACACAGGTGAGGCGCATTTTGGGGTATGCGCCTCGCTCAGGTCCTAGGCGCACGCCTGGTGCGCCTCATCCCAGGCGTGCGCCTTTTAAAATTTTTGCTAATGTTGTTCATTCATTCATTGCAATAAAATATCTTCTTAAAAGGCAATGAAAGTTATAAAATCATTATTTTTTATGTGAGAAATAAGAATTTCAGACCCTAACTAGACTTGTCTGGGCTTGCCTCGAGGGGCGTGGTACAAAGGCGACTCATAGAATCAAGAATGCAATATGTTTTACATCACATCAGCTACTTGAAGCAATGCAATCAAGGAGAAAAAGTGATTGTGGGTTTTACATGCTTGAAAATGCTTTATATGTTTGCTTTTATTTTTAAATTTTCATTTGAATACGCTTTACATGTTATGTTTATGTATTTTAATTTTAGATAATAGGTTTTCTAAAACATTTATTTTAAAATTTAAGTTTATATTTTTTATCAACATTATGTTTAATATTTTTTGGCATTTTATGAATTTTCTGGCTTTTTCTTTATTTTTTAGCTTTTTTTTGTAATTTCGCGCCTTCTTAAAAAGGTGTGCGCCTCGCCTTGCGATTTTAAAACACTGGGCGTACGCCTCTAGCATGCCTCATGAAAAAAGCGCATGAGGCGCACGTCTCATAAGTGTCAGCACCTCTGGCATACAACTTGGGGTGTTTTGGGAGTGCCTCGCCTGGAGGAGCGGTGTACGCCTTTTAAAACACTAGTGAAAAAGAAAAGAACTTGCCTCCAGGGTCTACTACCTTACTATGACAACATAGAAATATCAAGGTAGAGTAATATGATGACTGATTAATTCAAATGACCACAACACTTTCCTGCAACACTCCAATAAAACACAAGCATGCCATCAATCAAAATAAAAAACCAAATCACCTATGCTTGGGTGATTTAGTTTTGACGAGTTCACATGGTCACAAACTCACAACACTTTCCTGCAACCCTACAATAAAACATAGAAATGCTAACAATTAGATGAAAAATCATGCCTTTTTCCTACCCCAAATGATGGAAAAACAACCCACTAACATACAAAAAATAGAGACAACCTCTAAGGTCTACTACCTTACTAGGACAATCAAGAATTGCCAAGGAAGCCTGATATGTGCTGTGATGTTTTCACATGGTCATAATACTTTCTTGTGACCTTCCAATAAAACACTAACATGCTATCAATCAAAAGAAAAACCAAATCACTAAGTGCATGCCCGGGTGATTTGATTTTGATGAATTCAAGTGAACACAACAATCTCTTGTAACCCTCCAATAAGTTGCAAACATACTAATAATCAAATTTAAAACAAAATCACCTTGTGAGGGCATGGTTGGGTGACTTGATTTTGATTAGTTCATATAGTCACAACACTTTCTTGGGACCTTCCAATAAAACACAAGCATTCTATCAATCAAATGAAATACCGAATCACCCAATGAGCACATGCTTGTTGTTGCTACCCCAAGTGATACATGAACTAAGCACTATTGTATGAAAAATAGAGACTATTTCTAGAGTCCACTACATTACTAGGAATATCAATAAATACAAAGATCACTTAATACGTGGAGTGGATGAGATCACATAATCATAACATTTTCTAATGCCCTCCAAAAAAATGTGGACATGTTATAAATCAAAGGATAAACCAGATTACTCAATGAATGCAAGCCTGGGAGATTTTGTTTTGATGGGTGCACATAGCCATAACAATTTCTTGCAACCATCCAACAAAACAATAGCGCGCTGCTATCAATCAAATGAAAACCCAAATAATCTAGTGAATGCATGTTTACTATTGTTACACCAAATAATACAAGAACAATCCATTATCGTATGGAAAATCTAGAGACTACCTCAAGGATATACTACCTAACTACGACACACTAAAGTAGCTTAACATGTAAAGTGATGAGTTCACATCATTACAACATTAACTTGAGACTCATTAATCAAACATGAACATGCTACCAATCAAATGAAAAACCAAATCACCCACTAAGTGCATGCCTGCGATTGTCACCCCCAATGGTACAAGAAAAACCAACTACCAAATGAAAGAAGATACTACCTCTAATCATAGTTTTTAAGGCAACAACCACGCGATAAGGCGTTCATGGAGGTTCGCCTTACTTAATAGCTAGGATATTTTTTATTAACATTATGTTTAATATTTTTTGAATTTTTTGCATTTTTTTATTTTTTGACTTTTTTTAATTTTCTGACTTTTTTATTTTTTAGTTTTGCACCTTGCTTAAAAAGGTGCATGCCTCGCCTTGTGCCTTGTGCCTTGCGCCTCATGCGCAAATTGGCCCTTATGCTTTTTTTGCGCCTTGCGCTTTTAAAACACTAGCCAAGGTATCATAACATGTGTTGTAATGTGTTCACATGATCAAAATACTTTCTTGTGACCTTCCAGTAAACCACTAACATGCTATCAATCAAAAGAAAAACCAAATCATCCGGTAAGTGTGTGCCTGGTGATTTGATTTCAATGAGTTGGTATGGTCACAATACTTTCTTGTAACACTCCAATAAGCCATGAACATGTTAATAATCAAACTCAAAACCAAATCACCTTGTGAGTGTATGCCTAGGTGATTTGGTTTCAATTAGTCCACATGGTCACAACACTTTTTTGCATCCCTCCAACAAAAGGATTCAAAGTATCGGAAACACCAAGTGTATCGGAAAGACAATTTTAAGAGACGTATCAGGATACGCCTTGGATACGCATGTGTACCGGAGACAAAATTAAGATATGCATAAATATGCATCGAAACACTATAAACACTTCAATAAATCATAAAAATACATCAATAACACTAAATATAAGGCCTCAAGGAGGTGTACATACATTAAATTAATATATTGTAACAGTTATGTGAAAAAATACATTGTAATCAATTATAATTTCATAAAAAAACCCTATGCTTAACTATAATTTATAACATATAATTCTTAAGTTTTGAGGGATGGGAAAACAAAACTATCCTAACCAACAATAAAATATAAATTTGTAGAATTTCTAAGTGCAAATATAATTAATAATTATTTCTTATTAAATAATTATTTTTTTCAAAAATTATAAAAATCAAAAACAAATAAGCATTATATAATATATTCAAAAAAATAATTATTGAAGAAGAAATTTCAATTGCTTTATGGATATGATAGATCATCCATAGATCTATAATATAAGCAATTCTTGTAATAAGATCATAAAATATAATTAATTATTAATTATTTTTAACTCTAAAAATATAAAAAAAAAAATCAAAAAAAATATTGAAGAAGAAATTGCAATTGCTCTATGGATATGATAGATAATACATAGGCCTAAAACATAATAAGTCTTTCTAGGCAGATAAAAAAAAAATGTTTTAAATTTTTTTGTTATTTTATATTTTTTTCCAAATCTCTTCATAAAATTTCCATAAATCTACTCATAACGCATAAAAAAAAGTGATAATTTAATGTAAATCAGCATAGATTTAAATATTTTCAAGCATTCTAGGAAAAAATCATAAGATATTATGAAAATTTGAAAAAACTTACCTATTTTTGTAATATTTTTCAAAACTTGAAAAAAATCAAAAACATAAATGGTTCACGTGTTTTTTTGCGGGGTTTTTTTTTGCATATTTGGCACTTTATGAATGAGATTTGGAGTTTTAGAGTCATTTGGGGGGTGAAAGAAGCTTTCGTTCCCCTTTTATTTTCTTCGATGAATATGCTACCAATACGCTGATACACCCCTCGATACATCTCTGATACGGTGGAGAAAAGGCAATACCATTGATTTTCCACCATATCTTGTATCGGAATTTGAAAGAACGATGTGGTACGCCCTGGATCGGACGTATCACGTCGAAATTTGAAACCTTGAACAAAACAACATTCTATCAATCAAATAAAAGGTGAAATGACCCAATAAGTGCATGCTTGTGTTGCTACTCCAAGTGATGCATGAAGTACCCACCATTATATGATAAAGAAAAGACAACCTCTACGATCTACTACCTACTAGGAATATCAAGAAATACGAAGGTAGCCTAGCAGGAACAGCAATGAGTTCACATAATCATAACACTTTCTTGTGGCCTCTAAAAAAACCCAGACATGTTATAAGTCAAAGGATAAACCAAATCACAGGCATGCCTAGATTATTTGGTTTTTTTATAGGTAAAAGAAAATTTTCATTAAATAGACAATAATATACAGAAAGTGATACAACTGGGGAGTTTGTACCCCTTAGAGCATGTATAACAATTAAGTCCTATGCAACCATTCCCTGTCCAACCCTTACCCGTAATATCAGGTTAACACTTTTTCCTTAAAACAGCTGAGCCCAAAAAAACTATTCCCTTGCAACCCCTTGCCTTACTAGAGAGTCTGCCATCCCATAAGCCACCCTTGAAACCCACTTAAAGGATATTGCCATGCCTCTAAGGTGCCATTTAATTTTCTTTACCAAGTCTTGGTAGGTCCAAGCTGCCTTCTTGCCATTCTTTAGCCAGCTTACTACTACTTGGGAGTCTCCTATTAATAACCTTCTGAAATTTATTTTTTCTGCTAATTTGACCCCATACAGTACAGCAGACAGTTCAGCTTTGGTTGAGTCCCCTTGGGAAATAGGACCCAAGAATAGAGCTAAGACAGTTCCCTCTTTATCCCTGAAAACCCCTCCTATGCCTGAATGGCCTGGGTTACCAAAGCAACTCCCATCAAAATTGGGTTTTATGAAACTTTCCGGAGGTGGCTCCCAAACCTGAACTATTCTATTCTTCCTTGTAGAGGAATAGTCCACTTCCTTTCTATGTCATTAAAGGAAAATAGAGAGAAAACTTCCAGGGACTTAACGCAATGGGTTACCCTTAGTTGGATGTATTCTAAGATTGCATCCAGATTTCTCTCATCTTTAAAGAGCCTTGCATTTCTTTCTTCCCATATTGTCCAAACGACAGCAGCCCTAGTACATCTCCATAAAATTCTGCCCTTGGACTCCTAAAAAAATCATCTGCAAACAGACTAATTAAGCTTGTAAGTTGAGGCCACCTGCATCCAAAGAGGTCAGAAAACCACTCCCAGATAGAAGTAACAAATGGACAGGAGATTAGAATGTGATAACCAGTCTCACCATTTGCCTTACAGAGTGTGCACCAATTAGGGGATAAGCAAGCATTTTTCCTTCTTGTTTGAAGCATATCTAGGGTGTTGATTTTTCCAAGGAAAAGTTCCCAACAAAAGGCCTCTACTTGTTGAGGGAACTGGTTTGCACCAAATCTCACTTACTAGAAAGGAAAACGCCAAGGAGGATTGAACACTCAGAAAACGAAAGAAAGAGGCACAAGAGAAGGAACGTTTAAGGTCCGGAATCCAAATACTTTCGTCTGGGATAGAGGGAAACAATACAACTGAATCAAGGATGAGCAGCAATTTAGAAACTGACACACATTTAATCTCTCTCAGACCCCTTCTAAAACCCAAATTCCAAGGCACTACCTCCTCAACTGAATAGAAAGAAGAAATTGGCTCGTCCTTAAACAAAGATAGCAAATAAAGGGAGAGGAAAGCATCTTTTAAGAGTCCAATCACCCACCCAAAGGTCCTCCCAAAACTGGATTTTAGCCCCTGAATAAGAACCATACCTGACTTGCTCGAGGAAGCATGGAAGAATTGCATGAATTGCTTTCCAAGAGGAGGAAAGGGTAGCTCTATTTGAGACTCCAGCATCCCAGCCGCTTTGCAATAGTTCATGAAGGCTAGCAATTACCTTGTGCCACAACTTCTCACTCTCCAAAGGGAATCTCCACAACCATTTACCTAACAGCGCTTGATTCTTACAAACCATGTTCCCCACCACTAACCCACCTTTTTCCTGCTCCTACGCACTACTTCCCACTTTACTAGATGGTCCCTCTTTTCCTCTCCAGGTTCCCAAAGAAAATCCCTCATTAACTTTTCCAACCAATTGACCACTTTTTTGGTGATCTTAAAGACTGAGGTAGTACACCAAAAGATTTGCTAGGGTGGACTTGATCAAGGTTAACCTACCACCTAGGGAGATGTAATTCGCTTCCATGCCGCTAATCTTTTTTCAAACATTTCTACCACCGACACCCAAAAATTCACACTCCTTGGAATTCCCCCCAAAGGCAGACCATAATATTTCAACGGCCACTCACTAGTTTGACAACCTAGGTTCTTTGTTATTGCTTCCACTTCCCCCTCATTTAGATTTATCCCTGCTACACAACTTTTCTCGAGGTTGATCTTCAAGCTGGAGATCTTTTCAAAGAGGTTAAGCAACAATCTTAACCTTCTAACCTGTTGCAAATTAAAACCCTCACAAAATATCATTGTATCATCTGCAAACTGTAGGTGAGAGACCACCACTGCATCTCATCCCATTCTACATCCTCTCAAAGGACCTTCCCAGTCGGCTTAGGAAATTAATCTGTTGAGGACATCAGCAATTAAGGAAAAAAGGAAAGGTGAAAGTGGGTCTCCTTGTCTTAGGCCTCTAGGAACCAGGAAAAAGTCCCTAACTACCCCATTAACCAACACTGAGAAATGACTTTTTGCATACACCCATTGATCCACTTGCACCATTTTTCCCCAAATCCACATTCTTTAATACCTCTAATAGAAAATCCCAATCCACCAAGTCATAGGCCTTCTCCACATCCAATTTGCATACAAAGCCTTTGCTTCCTTCTCTTCTTTTCTCCTCTACACACTCATCGGCTATCAAAATCTAGTCCAAAATCTGCCTATCGTGCACAAACAGTTTCTTGCAACCATCCAAAAAAACACAAAATGTTGCTCAATCAAATATCCCAGCAATGGCTTGTTTGCTATTGCCACACCAAATGGTACAAGAACAACCCACAATCATATAAGATAGAGACTACCTCTTGGATATACTACCTAACTAAGACAATCAGGTAATACCAAGGTAGCTTAACATGTAGAGTGATACCTAGGTGATAAGGCACTCATGCAGGGCCATGGCACTTAATCGCCAAGATATTTTTTACACTATGCTCTTGGATACTTTTATATCCTTAACTTTCTAAGATTGTACTAACAAAACAAACATTCTAAAATTAAATTATTCAATTTGAGTTAAAATACTAGTTTCTTTTAATTATTTTTCTTATTTGTTAGGGTTCAATCAAGATGTATATTGTCTTAAACCCTTGAAGACTTCAAAAGTTGAACTAATAAGCACGGAAGGACTCAAAATTTTCTCCAATCAACACATTGATTTTTCATTTTTTTTATGAATATGTTGATTTTATATGTTTTAAATGAAGTATATACAATTTTGTAAAGATTTTAGACAATTAATAGTGAAAGATGGTTGCTACTTGCTATGGAACCAATGTTTTAAAAGTGCAAGGCGCAAAAAAGGCGCAGGGGCCAATTTGTGCCCGAGGCACAAGGCGCAAGACAAGGCACGCATCTTTTTGGATCAAGGCACAAAAATACCAAAAAAAAATATAAAAATGTGAGAAAATCAAAAAAAAATGCAAAAAAAAATCAAAAACAATTAAACATAATATTAATAAAAATATAAACTTAAATTTTAAAATAAATGTTTTAAAAAACCTATTATCTAAAATTAAAATACATAAACATAGCATGTAAAGCATGTTCAAATGAAAATTTAAAAATAAAATCAAACATTTAAAACATTTTCAAGCATGTAAACCCACAATCTCTTTTTTCCTCAATTGCATTATTTAAAGTAGCTAATGTGATGTAAAACATATTACATTCCTAATTCTACAAGCCGCCTTTGTGCCACGCCCCTCGAGGCAAGCCCAAACAAGTCTATGTTAGGGTCTTAAATTCTTAGTTCTCACACAAAAAATAATGATTTTATATATGTTAGTTGTTTTTATAGAAGATATTTTATTGGCTTGTGCGCCTAGGCACGCCTTTTAAATTATTGTATGGAACCTAGGAAATTACCCTAGGATTCATGGTTTTTATTCAAAAAAGAAATCTCGTCGCCTTGTTGCTTTGAAAACTATGATTCAGGGTGTTTTGTAGGGAAGAAGAGGCTATTAGAAGAATCTTTAAGGAGTTTGAATTAAAAAAAAAAAAGAAAGAAAGAGGGTGCAGCAAAAGGAAAATGTATACAACCAATTCATGCAATATTATCTAAAGGGAAGGAAGTTGAAGGGGAGACAAGGAAAATATAAAGGTGAGGAGTGGAGGAGAGCATTGGAGAAGCAAGTACAAGAGAAGGGGAAGGAAGAGTAGGAAGAAGGCAGGTGCAAAAATAGGAAAATTGTTTTATAGAGGTTATACAAAGCAAATGTACTGATGCTGCAAGAATGCAAGTTAAACATTTTAGATAACGAGGTTATATAACAAGATTAAGGGTCCAAACATCCGGAGATTGGAGTTTGTAGTTGCAGATGGGTTTTCAGGGGGTTAATCACAATTTGGTATCACCAAATGATGGCCAAGAAAGGGGACATCAAAGGAAACTTCCCTTTGTCAATATGGTCTCAAGACATTATGGATGGGGTGGGAATGCGTGTTGTCCAATGTATATGGCCCAAATGAAGTTCATGTGTATGGCAAAATTAAGGTTTGGAGAATTCATATCAAGATGTGGACTAGTTGATATCAATCAAACAAAAAGAAAGTGGATTAGTGGATCCGTCTTTAAATGCAGCTAGATTTACATGACCAAATGGTCAAACTCCTCCAATTCCTATAAAGGTTGGACATGTTCTTATTTACAGGCATGTAGGGGGAAATCATAGAAGCTTGGGAAATTTTACCATTCTCAGGCACATCATATCACTAGTTTCCAATAAGGAAATGCAAATGATTGACAGCATTGAGGAATTTTTCAGAACAATTTATATCAAAGGTGGAACCATGGTTTGCAATATTGGCCAGATTTGGCAAAAGCACCAAGAATCTTTTCTCCTCAATCTCCAATATATTGTCAATATTTCAATATTTTTAGATTGGTTGCCATTATTTCATATTTCATTGATAAAATATACTTTTATTATTTAAATCTTCAAATATTTTGTCAAAATTTTCTGAAAATATTTTCCTAGAAGAATAAATGAGGATTCTATGGTTAAATTCTTAGCTTATTATTTACAATATGATTCACTTACCAAGTCGATGTAATTCCCCAAAAAAAAAAGAAAACAAAAAGGCAGACGCACAACAACAAAAGAGGGTTCTCGATCCAATCAAAGCATATAGTAACAAGAAGAAAGATAAGTCAAAAAGGCAAGTGAATGCACTAGAGAAGATGACTAAAAGGTTAGGAGACGGACAAAGAAAGAGATGCCCATTTAAATCCCTTAATGTCTCTTATTTGATACGGAGAATTGTTTGTTGTGGTTTCTTGAGCCTTAAATATTCAATTATACTTCCAACAATTCATGAAGTTTTATTAACAAATACCATGCATTTAGTAAATTTCACTGATTTCTTAAAATTTCCAGATGTATTAGCAAAATTGCCAAAATATCCCCGAAATTTTCCCATCTCTACAAGGAACACGTCAAAATTGTAATTAAAACTATGGGTGGAACAAATCTAGAAGACACAAGAAAAATAGGCAAGTATATCTTACAAGGATCAAGTAAGACCAAAATCAATTTAAGGCATTCTGATAAGAATAAAAAACTTACTTCAAACACAAAGGTATTCACAGATTCATTATCAGGTACAGAATCCCTTCCTTTGCACGCAATCTAGATCACAAGCTTACGTCAATAGTTATGACTTTAGTTGTGAACAAAGAATAATAATTAGGAAACATAATCAAGAAAATGATAATATGAAGTGACCTATTTCTCACCTTAACATGCTTAATACCTTGTTTCTTCCAATCTTGAGGTGAATAATAGCGTGTAGTGTTTGTCAGATCAATCACCAGACCAAGCTGGAAAAACACATAATAGGTATGCAACTAAGTTGCTCATTCTAGCAAAGCAAAGTAACAACATATAATTATTCCTTTTATGCATTATTTTTCAATAACTTGGAAATATTTCTGACAAGCATATAAACCAAATTCTTAAATTAATCATCATCACCATCATCCATGCCTTGTCCAAACTATATGGGATCAGTTAAATGAATCCTGTTTCGGCAATCTGTTCTCTTTAAAGCCACATCCATTGTTATTTTAGTGCTAAATTCTTAAATTAATAAATGAAGTACAAAAAAGAACTAGCATGTTTACTGTCAGAAAGATAAAGGATGACATCTCCTTTGAAATCTGTCTCAGCAACTTGCCCACTTTCTCTTGGCCTATTAGTATGATGGGATACCTGGAGGATGGTTCAAACTTTGGAAGAACCTCTAATGACAAACCAATAGAACAATTGTCAAAAATATTCCCTAGAAATCAAGGATGAGATTTCTTTAAATTTTCAAGGGAAAATATGGATTGTTAGCTATGTTTAAAATGGGTCTTCAGGCTGAAATTGCAACAACAGGTTCTTGTTGTAGAGATAAAGAGGGTTAGTTTTGTCCTTTTACTTTCCATGTATCTTGGGAGTATGTTTATATTATACTCATGCACACTATATTATTTTCTTTTCTTGTACCTTTTTGTACATTATTTGTATCACAGGGACAGATTTTTCCTTTTTGAACTTTATATGAATATCATATTTCTGGGTGTGGGGACTTGTCTTAGAAACTCCCGTACAACTCTTTTCACCTTCTTCTCCCTCTTTCTCTTCTTGACCCAACTCTGACATGGTATTAGAGCAGATCTCGACCTGACTTGTTTCTCTTGCTTCCAAACTGTTCTTTTAGGAATCTTCTCAGTTTGATTCCTCTGGTTGGTGGAGTTCTTGCAGGGATGTTATTATCTGCCCCAACTTGCTGCTGTTCTGAAGACTGTGTTTTGTTTTGGGAGTTCTAGTTCTTCTCCCATTCTGGAGGCTTGGATCTACAGAAACTTGGTTGTTTTTGTCATTCTGATCAGTTTATTAAAAGTGCAAGGCGAAAAAAAAGCACAAGGGCCAATTTGCGCCTGAAGCGCAAGGCGCAAGGCGAGGTGCATTAAGAAAGGCGCAAAATTACAAAAAAAAAGCTAAAAAATCAAAAAAAATCAGAAAATTCCAAAAAAAAAAATGCCAACAATTTTTAAAAATGCAAAAAAATATTAAAAAATATTAAACATAATGTTAATAAAAATATAAACTTAAATTTGAAAATAAATTATTTAAAAAACCTATTATCTAAAATTAAAATACATAAGGACAACATGTAAAGTGTATTCAAATGAAAATTTAAAAATAAAAGCAAACATATAAAGCATTTTCAAGCATGTAAAACCCACAATCTCTTTTTTTTCCATAATTGCATTGCTTCAAGTAGTTAATGTGATGTAAAACATATTGCATTCTTGATTCTATGAATCGCCTTTGTAGCACACCCCTCGAGGCAAGCCCGAACAAGTCTATGTTAGGGTCTGAAATTCTTATTTCTCACATAAAAAAATAATGATTTTACAACTTTCATTGCCTTTTAAGAAGATATTTTATTGCCTGGTGCGCCTTTTGAAAGAGGTGCGCCTAGGACCAGGGCAAGGCGCATACCCCAAAATGCACCTCGCCTGTGCGCCTAGGCGCGCCTTTTAAATCACTGATCCTGATCCTCTTTTCTTACTCCGGTATTCTATTGCTCTATTGGGTTAGATCTGGAAGAGTTTTGATCTCTTCTTCAGACTGTAACTGGTTACAGTTACCATATCTGAACAGACTGCAGTGTTTGGCCTACTTGGTGGTGCTGTTTGTCTTTAGATAAACAAGTTCCCATCCAGAAAATTCTTGGAAGTTATAATATTTTCCCCACAAGTTAAGTTTTGGGAAGAAGTATTTGGTTCTGCCTGGAAGGCATTTGCTGAAATTCCTCCTTGAAGTTCAGATTGTTGTCTTATTGTTAATTTACTCTCGAGTTGTAGGGTAAGTTTTGGAAGTGTTTTTCTACTGCTATGTCTTTCACTTGTTAATCTAGTGCTGAAATGGCTTTGGAAAAGACTGACCTCCTACCTATCAAGTTTGATGATACTAACTATGCATTATGGAAGTTTCGCTTACAATTTCATGTTGAAGACAAGGGATTGTGGGGTTATTTAAGATGGGTCTGTTTCAAAACCTGATGAATCTGATAAGAAGGCTTTTCAGCAACGGAAAATGGATAATGCCAAGATTGCATCTTGGATTCTTGGATCGATTGAGGTGGATATTGCTATTCCTATGTGTGGGTATTGGACTGCATATGAAATGTTTCAATATGTTGAAAAAGTTTATCAACAATCAGATCTCTTTAGGCAATATCAAGTTGTTCAGGAGTATTATGCAGGGCTTGCTAATTTGTGGACTGAATATGAGCTGGTACATTTGGGTGAGGAACCTTCAGATTGTTGTGTGAAGTTTAAAAAACACTTTTGACAAAAGAGAAGAATATAGTGTATGTGGTGTATAATATAAACATACTCCCAAGATACATAAGAAGTGAAAGGAAAAAATTAACCCTACTTGTCTCTACACTCCCCCTATGTTGATGATATTATCATTACAGGAGAACATCGGGAAGGGATAGTTGATTTGAAGAAACTGTTAAGTGAATCTTGTAAGATGAAGGACTTGGGCCATTTGACATATTTTTTGGGTTTGGAGGTGTCATATAACTCTCATGGTTACTTTGTTAGCCAACATAAGTATGCAACAGACCTTGTTAAGATGGCTAATATCATTGACTCTAAGTTGGTTGACACTCCCTTGGAAATCAATTTGAAACTCAGTAAGGATGATGGTCCTCTCCTTGAAAATCCTACCCTCTATCGTCAGTTAGTGGGCAGCTTGAATTATCTCACTATGACACGCCCAGATATTTCATATGCTGTGCAGGTGGTAAGTCAGTTTCTGTCTTCTCCTTGACAACCACTCTTATCAGCTGTCTACCATATCACTAGATATGTCAGAGGGGCTTTATCTCATGGCCTGCTCCTTTCACCATCATCGTCTCTCCAACTTTCTGATTATGCTGATGCTGATTGGGCTGTTGCCTGGTTTCCCAAACTCTCAAAGATCTACTACTGGTTGCTGTGTATTTCTAGGGAATTCTCTCATATCTTGGAAGTGTGAAAAGAAATCTACTGTTTCTAAATCTTCTATTGAAGCAGAGTATAGGGCCATGTCCTCTGTCTGCAGTGAGGTTATTTGGCTCGAGGCTCTTTTACATGACCTTCATATTGACCCTCCATCTATTGTTACTCTTTTTGCTGACAACCTCAGTGCTATCAAGATTGCTTCCAATCCTGTGTTCCATGAATGTACCAAGCATATTGAAGTTGATTGTCATTTTATTAAGGATCTCCATCTTGCAGGCCATCTCTCTCTCCCTCATGTCTCTTCTAGACTTCAGCTTGCAATCTTCTCACTAAAGCTATGTCAAGAGCACAGCACACTTATCTCATGGACAAACTGATGCTCATTCCTCAGCATCAGTTTGAGGAGTGTAGAGACAAAGAGAATTGTCCTTTTACTTTGTATGTATCTTGGGAGCATGTTTATATTATACTCCATGTACACTATACTCTTTTCTTTTCTTGTACCTTTCTGTACATTATTTGTATCTTGGGGGCAGATTTGTCTTTTTATTACTTTATATGAATATCATATTTCTGGGTGTGAGGACTTGTCTTAGACACCCGTACAACTCTTTTCTCCTCCTTCTCCCCTTTCTCTTCTTGACCTAACTCTGACACTTGCAAGCAAATCAGTCTAAAGGAATTAAAATAAGGGCAAAGGAGCCCCCTCTTCTGCAAGTTAGATTTACCTAGTCAAACTTCCATGAAAACTCCCTTTGTTAGAAGCTGGATAGGTTCTTATTTAATTTAGAATGGAAGAAGCATGGGGTAGAATTGGTGTCTTTTGTCTAAGGCCATACCCAAAGTTACCTCAAGCCACTGTCATATTAAGTTAGGTCCTCAAGCCTTCTTGAGTGATCCTACACCTTTTACATTTGAACATATATGGCTTACCCATCTGGAATTTGTGTGGAAAGTAGAGTTTTGGTGGCAGGAGCAAAGAGAAGTGAAGTGGAAAGGTGTGAGATTTCATAAGAAGCTGCAGAGGTTAAGAGAAAAAATAAAGGAGTGGAATAGGGAGCATTCTAGGAGAATAGAGGAGTAGGAGCTCAATCTACTACCTAAGATAGATGAACTAGATGAGGAGTCTCAAGAAAACATTACTGAA
This sequence comes from Nelumbo lutea, assembly GCF_056320005.1. NCBI lineage: Eukaryota > Viridiplantae > Streptophyta > Magnoliopsida > Proteales > Nelumbonaceae > Nelumbo > Nelumbo lutea. The sequence goes on along the minus strand of NC_142685.1, from coordinate 16,946,420 downwards.
GGAAAAAGGGACTTAAGATGGAGAGTTGAGAAGGAATTAAAAGAAGGCATATATAAAGAAGAGATTTGGTATAGAAAGAAGTCCAGACATAAAGGAACTAAGGGATGGCAATACAAAATCTTTCCACACAATGGCTAATGGGCGAAGACAAAAAGAAAACTTTATGGCCAGATTGGAGGTGGACGGGCAAGAGATTTCAAACCAAGAGGAGATTGCAAAGATTTTTGTGGATCATTTAAAGTCCATATATAGGAAACATTTGAATGATAGAGTGAGATTGGAAGGGCTTCAATGGCCATTGTTGGATGATGAGGCAATTTGATGGCTAGAAGGAACTTTTAAGAAGTGGAAATAAAAAACATAGTCTTCTCAATGGATAAATCTAAATCCCCAAGACCAAATGGATTCACAATGGCCTTTTCAAGATTGTTTAGAAATTATTTAGGATGAATTGCATGAGGTATTCAATGAGTTTGCAAAGAAGTATTTCCTCAGCCCAAGGGGCAAGTGCTAATGCAACCTTTCTAGCCCTTATCCCTAAGAAGCCTAAAGCTAGTCACCCAAAGGACTTCAGACCAATTAGTTTAGTGATTAGCATCTATAAAATAATTGGCAAGGTTCTTTCCCTAAGCATTAAAGTGGTTCTTCCTTCCATCATCAGTCAATATCAAGGGGCTTTCATCCAATAGAGATAGATACAACCAAATACTCATTGCTAATGAATGTTTGGAGGAGATGAGGAGATGGAGAAGTAAAGTTTGTGTGTAAGGAGGGAAACCTTTCTAGTCCTTATCCCTAAGAAGCCTAAAGCTAGTCACCCAAAGGACTTCAGACCAATTAGTTTAGTGATTAGCATCTACAAAATAATTGGCAAGGTTCTTTCCCTAAGGATTAAAGTGGTTCTTCATTCCATAATCAGTCAATATCAAGGGGCTTTCATCCAATAGAGATAGATACAATCAAATACTCATTGCTAATGAATGTTTGGAGGAGATGAGGAGATGGAGAAGTAAAGTTTGTGTGTAAGGAGAGCTTAGAGAAAGCCTATGACTCAGAGGATTGGACCTTTCTAATTGAGGTAATGATAATTTGTGGTTTTGGAAAGAGATGGTGCAATCGGATTATTGGGTGCATAAAATCATGTCGCTTTTCTATTTTGGTCAATAGGGTGGTTAAAGATTTCTTCTTGTACAAAATTGGCACAAAGGGGGCCTCTTTCACCCTTCCTTTTTACCCTAATAGTTGATGTCTTTAACGAATTAATTTCCAAGGCTGACAGGGAGGAGGCGATTAAGGGGTGGAAAATAGGAATAAACAGCATTTTAATTGCTCACCTTCAGTCTATTGATGATATAATAATTTTTTTGCAAAGGGGGAGATCAGAGTTTGGTGAGGAATTTGAAAGAGATGGTGAGGAAGTTTGGACCATTTCTAATCTGAAAATCAATCTTCAGAAGATCAGTATTGTGGGGATTAATATGGATTAGGAGAGATAAATGCAATAGTGATCATTTTCGAGTGTTCAACCTCTAGCCGGCCTTTGACCTATCTGAGCCTTCCTCTAGGAAACAAATCTAAAGAAAGTAGGTTTTGGAAGCCAATTTTACAGAAGTGTGCAAAGAGGTTGGCAATTTCAAAGAGAAATTATATATCAATATATCATTAGGAGGTAGGATCACACTAATAAATTCTACGCTTGAAAATTTACCAATTTATTATCTTTCAATCTTTAGGATCCCTCAAAAGAAGGCTAAAAAGATCGAGAAAGTAATGAGGGATTTCTTGTGGGATCCAGGTGAAGGGGTGAAAGACTATTTAGTTAGATGGGAGATAGCATGCAAAAAGCATTCAAGAAGGTAATTTGGTTGTTGGTAATGTTTTTTTTTTTTTTCTTTGAAGGGTAAGAGGAAATTTTTCATTAAAAATAAAATGGAGAAACAGCACAGAGCAATTAGTTGTCAAGCTGACATACCAAAACAGAAAAAGAACAATTCATACTTAAAACAACTCCACATTACAAGGTTGTAAATCTAGAACACTCCAGGAACTCTCTAACAAATCAAATCTGCTGACTTAGAAAACTGGAAACAAGATTGTAGATTCTCCCCTACTTTCCCTAAAACACCTGGATCCCAGAGAATCACGGCTCCCCCATGAGAGCCCCACCGCTTTAAGAACCACCCACTCTTGTCCCCTTCTCCCCAAATTTCGCACTTTATGTTTAAATCCAAGTACTCCAACTTTGTTTTCTTCCAACAGAACCACTTTTGGTCTGTGGCTTCTAATCAAATTTCTTACCAGATCCCTTCCTCCTCCCTCCCTCAGGCCCCTAACCTTCCAACTAAGTACCTTCATCCCCTCCCCCACCTTCCTACTCTACCCTCCCAATTTCAGACCCTAACTCGATCTCTTCCAGACCCTCCTCTTCCCCCTTCTCCGTCACACCCCTTATTTTTTTTCTGAACTCTTCTTTTTTTCTCTTCTCTCTTCCTTTGTTCAAACTTCTCAAAGGCCATCCACGCAAATCCTTCCCCTCCCCAAAAGAACAGACCAAGAGATTTTCCTATCCTAACTTCCCTCTCAATCAATTTATTAATTTCCACTTCCCCATTTTGAATTAAATTTGTATCTCTTTGACCTTCCTTTCCTTCTTGTTCAAAATCCTTCCCGTCCTTCTTTATCCTTTCCCCTACATCTTCTGCTTCTCCCTCTCCCCTTCCCTTCTCTCCCTTTTCTCCCTGTGAAAAGCCTGATAGCCTTCTTCTCCGGTTGTAAACCCTGTTCCATGGGTCACCCCCTTCCTTCTCCTCCCACCTCTTTCTTTTTACCCCTAGGGACATTATCAGACTTAAACTACTGGAGTAACATTTTAGGCCCATGGTATTGGGATCAGTTCACATGGATTTGTGAAAACAATTGCAGGCCAAATGTGAAAGCCACATGAAGGCCCTTAAAAATTATGTAAAATGCATAATGGGCCTCACTACTATCATTACCATTTGATATACAATTGAAAGGTTTTAAAGAATGGGCCTCATTATTATAAAAAAGAAATATGTTGATTAGTCCAAAAAAGGACATGCAGTCAGATTGCTAATGGTGAAAAAAAAAATAAATAAAGAGAACGTCATTAACTTCAAAGTACTTACCTCCCTTCCTAGCACTCTTTGTTGATGAATCACTTGTCTCAAGGAGTATCTTTTACCAGGAAGTACAGAGTCATTGAAAGATTCACTAAGAGGAACTTTGGAAGGAATTATGTAACCAATGTTCTGACCATATGAAGGACAATCCAGCCAACCTGTAAAATATACAACCATATGAGAAGATTATAGCACAAGTTTAACCAACCATGACCCAAATATGAAGCAGAATTGAAGATACTGTTTGATACTGTTTCTCAAAACAGTTCAGTCAGGCAATCGAACAAAACATCTATTGAATCAATTCAACTACATACATTGATCAAGAGCTAGGACCAACTAAGGTAGTATGTGGTTCCATGTATATCTTGTGGATGGGACCATTATACAGCCATTTAGGTCATCGTGGACTGTCCCCATCCACAATATATTGTGGACTGGGACAGTCTGCAGGGCATTTTCTCGTCATCATCATTATCTTGTGGTTGGGGCTGGTCACGATATGGACAAAATGGATAGATGATTCAATGCAATGCACCAGCCTCAAAACCCTTTTTTACCATTTGAAACCCTCTTACCATTTCTCACTGCTACTCTTCCTCCACCATGATTACTATTAGTATATAATTTTTTTTTGTGTGTGTGTGTTAGACTTCATCATAGTTTTTTTTTTTTTAGCTTACTTTCATTTATTTTTAAATTGTTTATTACAAATATATTTTTTTATATTTATCAGTAATTACATATTGGTTACCCATTATTATTTATTATTATTCCAATTTATTTTGAGCTTAAAATATAAGAATTTTCCATTCATGATTGATTATGTAGATTATGCCACAAGTTGTATGTGAGATGTATGAAATCAATAGTGAGCACCCTCATGGGTGTGAAATTTTTCAGTCCACACATTTTGTCCACAATCCAGAACAGCTGTAAGCATTGGTTTGGTGTGGATTGGTCCCTATCACAGTGGCATGATGTGTGGACCAGTACATACCCACCAATTTTTCATCCACATTACAGAACATCCCCTAAATTGAATTAACCAACAATGGGGAATGACTATAGAATCAAAGATCCATAATCATGACATGTCAACTAAAATGTAACTCGTACAGTAGAAACAAACAGACAGTAACCAATGCTTAGGAGATGAAAAGATGTCATATACCTCCTAGAAACGTAAACATTCTTCAAAGAAGTAGCACATTTCATTAAGGACTTGTTTGGAACTTAAATAAGAGATATTGTCCCAATATAAGAACCATTAACACATAATGACACCTAAGAAATCATCATTGAACTCAAACAGATTGAAATGGAAATTTTAAAAGAAGCCCAGAGACGAGAACAATCAGTTATGGGCTTTAAGATAAAATGCTTGTCTCTATATCATTTGTCGTCATAGCATTGCCAGAGAGGTCAGGCTCAAAAAAGCCCATTGTATTCTCCTCTTTGCCCTATTCATAGGGCAAGATTAACAATTTCCCCTTGTCTCTGCTCTAATCACATAGATCCTTTTTTTTTTATTTTGACAAGTAACCACACAGTTCTTCTATTCCTTTCCACTTTCATAGGACAGTATTAATAATTGCCCCTTGTTTCTGCTCTAACCATGTACTTCCTCTATTATTCTCCTCTTCTCCCTATTCATGGGGCAAGATTAATGATTGCCCCCTTGTTGCTGCTCTAACCATGTAGTTCATACTTTATGTGGAAAAGAACAGAAAACATTTAACCAAACTACCATGTTTATATTCCCAATGTACAGGCTCTGATTGTACATGGGCTGATGTATTCGGTTTGCTTGCTTTTGCAATATAATACCTTACCTTCTTCAAAAAAACACCATGCTTTTATTTTATAATTTGATTGTTTGTATTATGTTTAGTTTTAATAAAACTTTTTCCTTTATATATAATTATTTATTACCAAAAAAAAAAGTAAGACTACCGCAGCATACCAGTTCAGAGACTAACTACTCAACCAAGAGATCCAAACTTCACCCCTCCAAACAACAATCAATTCCTCCTGCTCTAAATTCGCAAGAGAATACGAAGCTAAAGGCAAGAGTTATTCCCTTTCCAACCTCTTCTTCCTCCCTTAGAGTTAGAAGTGGTTCTTCTTCCTCTAGAGGTGGGTTTTCCTCTACCTCTCCACTTCCCTTTTTTCTTCACTGCTTGAGTTGACCATCTTTTCCCAATTAAGATTTCTACCAGAACATCAAAAGACCCTCCCACTTCACCATCCATCTTACTTGCATGCACATACAAGTATTATGTGTGTAGGTTGAGTGGTTTGTCTTTTTTTATTCATTAATCAAAATGATCCTTGTACACCAAGGACCTGTACACAGGATATACAACCATCACCCCCAAACAGAAAAGACAATCAAACCAGCCCTATAATTCAGACTTTACAAAAAGAAAACTTCTATCAAAAAAATCTTCATTGGAAATTTTGTAAAAATCCCTATTCACACCCACCCAAGAAATAACTTTGACCTTCAGTTTAGCTAACAGACCATCTTCAGAATCAGAATTCTCTTTGAAGATAATTTCTTTCTATCCACAATGTCCAGAAAACAGCTGTCAAAGCATTTTTCCAAACCACCTTTTCTTGTTTTGTAAGACCTCTAAGATTTCAGCAACTGATAAAAGCTCCACTGACTCAAGATTGCATCCAAACATCCCAAAAATTTTTCTCACCCACTGTCACCGGAAACCAGCCGGCTTACAATGAATGGATAAATAAATGATTAGTGCTTTCCACATCTTCATTACATAGAGAGCATGCTGCATCAATCAAACCCATGCCTCTCCTGATCAAGTTTTCTTTGGTTAAACAGGAATTTAGAGATGCTCCAGACTCCATACTAGAAAAATAAATACAGGAGATAATATTACAAACAGAAAAACTCTCAGCCTTCCCCAAAAATGAAAATATAGCAACCTATTGCTACTCAACCCACAATTTTTTAATAGCCCAACAGTATAGAAATAACACCTTTAACCCAATGGATATATGTTCCAAACTTACAATGTAGTGACTGTCTTCTAACTCCATCCCTAGATAGGGAGACTAGAGTATTTATAGATTGACAGAACACGGAGAAAAAAAAATGTTTCATTGATGAGAACCAAGTATCAAGTTTTATTCAAGTGTCTTAACGTACAACATCAGGCCTGCAGTTACATCATTTAGACAACCAATTACAGTCTTTGAGCCCCCTTCCACAATAAGATTCAAATATCATGGATATAACCTTTATGATATAGCCTAGAGGCTGCACCTCGAGCCTCATTGCGGGGAGCTGTAAGTTAAGTGTTGAAGGAGAGGTGCCATATCGGCTCTGATCAAGTGTTAAGCACCTACCAATCCTGAGAATACCACTAATGACTAGTGTATCTCCTTTGTGATCCCAAAAGAAGCTATCTATTCCTAAATCACCTGGATTCCCATGCTAGATCCATCAGAATTCAATTTTACTTAAGACGTAAAAGGACCAACATAATCTTATCAAAAAAGACATATATGTCTACCAAGAAAATACCTAAATACCCATAGCAGAAAAATAACATAATCAGCTTCATTCTATAATCTTTGGTCACCTCTTACACATGCCTATATCAAAATGAACTTTCATTGTTGCATCTTGGGAAATGTTGGGAAACCAGGGATTGGAGGAGTCATTAGAAATTGCAATGGAACCATAATGGCATTATTTTCTTCATCTATAGCTGTACACTAGTAATCTCACCATCCCACAGAGGGAGAATGAAAGCAATAGAAAGAAAACTCAATCCTCAAGAGGAAAGAAGAAAGAAGAAAAGGGAATCACCACCAACTATATGGGTGCAATTAGTCATGGAAATATGCAAATTAAAAAATAAACAAATCCAATGAGGTCTGCTAAGTGCTAACATGAGATTTAGGTAAGAGAACATTTTTGTGTCCCAGGGAAGATGTTAGGTACCACAAGGCAACCTGCCCTAAGACGATAAAGCCTAACTTTCATGTTTAATCCACTTGGTCTTTATTAATGATTGTGAATTCATTGATCCATCCCTATTTTAGGCTAGTTTTACATGGACCAACTTCTTCAAACTTGTTGCAGGTTGCACAAGTTCCTGTTTACTGGTGATTGTGGGTTTCCCAATAGTTGCTAGTTGTTCAAACTTCTGTCAAGGGTATCAAAATTCCAAATGCAAGATATATAACAAAACCAATAAAAGAGAGTGGAGGACAATACGAAAGGGATGGTGTGGACTAGTGAAGCTCAAAAGAGGTAGATGAAGGGTGGGTGGATGGTGAAAATAACATTTTTTTTATCAATAACAATGAATTTTATTAATGATTGAGAAAATCAACATTGCAAGGGAAGGAGCTAAAGAATCTTAACTCCCAACTACCCAAAGTACATCCTAACCATGAAACAATTACAAAACAGCCCCTGTTAACCCCTTGCCTAGCTACACCATCTGCCAATGCACTTGTACTTCTCTTTATCCATGTGCAATTAATTTCAATGTCCTTGGTGAGCCACTTGAACTTCCTCTTTTCATTGTTGTATTTCCAGAGCATAGAACTGTCCTCTTTTAGCCAATTCACCACAATTTCAGAATCACCTTCTATGATCAACTTTTTAATATTCATTTCCTTGACTCTTTGTACCCTTGAAGAGCTCCTAGAATCTCAGCCCTCAATGAATCTCCCACCCCAATTGGACCAGAATACATGGCTAACAAATTCCCTTTTTCATCCCTTATCACTCCCCCTACTCTGGAGGGCCCTAGATTGTCCATGTTGCTACCATCAAAGTTCAGTTTGGTAAACCCATGAGGTGGATATGTCCAGCAGGAATTTAAGGTCTTCTTAATTGAGCCTGAATCTGCAATCTCCTTCCAACTTCTTATCATCTCATCAACTAAGAACGTTGTAAACAATTCCAATGTCCTCAACCAATGTATCACCCTAATGTGAATAGTCTTCATGATTACTTCCAAACTTCTCTCCTTATTTGAGAATATCTTTGAGTTTCTCTCCTCCCAAACAGTCCAACCGCAACCCTACCACATCTCCACATGATCTTGGCCCTTTTGGTTGGCCAATTAGGAATGAAAGTAAATAAGCTTTGCACATTCAAAGGGGACATGATCTTGGCCCTTTTGGTTGGCCAGTTAGGAATGAAAGTAAATAAGCTTTGCACATTCAAAGGGGGTGTCCACCTGCACCCAAACAAAGAAGTAAACCCTTCCCAAATAACTTTAACAAACTGACAATAAATTAGTAAATGGTATCCAGACTCACCATCGGATTTACAGAGAACACACCAGTGAGGAGACAAACAACTATTGGGTCCTTTTCTTTGAAGTAGATCCCCTGTAGTAACTCTTTCCAGAAAAGTTTCCCAACAAAAACTCCCAACCTTTCGAGGTATAGGTCGACACCACACATCTTAAACAGGGAAAGACAATCAAACAAGGGGAGGGGGTAAAGGGCTTTAAAGAAAGAGGCACAAGTGTAGGAACCCAAGGGAGTGAGTGTCCATATTCTATTATCTGTCTTTGATGGCTCAATGAAGACCCCTTGAAGAATGGATAATAAGGCTAAAGTACAGGCTAACTATATGTTCTTGACATCTCTTCTCAAGCTCAGGTTCCATCCGAACCCAAAAGGTGAATTAGAAGGTACAAGAAAAGAGGAAACCGGTTCATTTTTAAGGGTAGAGATAGCAAAGAGGCCTGAAAATAACATTTCATAGATGAAGTTGTTAAGATCGAAAAGAAAATAGATTTGGGCATCTTTGTAGTCTGTTTTTGGTCATGATTGATTGGAGAGGTCACAACTCATGCCTCTCCATGGGATTCTTGTATCTTCCTTTCTAAAAAACAGGATGGTCGAAAAGGAAGCTAAGAAAGAGTTTCAATGTGTTCATTTTAGGGGTGAGGAACATGCAATAAAAGTGGAGTTGGAAGAAAGAGAGAACGAAAACTTTGTGATGTAGGATAAAACACAAAATACCATAAGTGCAAATGTGTAGGGATAATCTAAAATCAGATCTGAAACAGATATGTAGAATAAGAAAGAAAATTAATGATGGAATACCCTAGGAATCCAGGCCTAGGCTTCTCTAAGAATCAGCACTACAGAATCCATTAGTAGTCATCAACTTCAAAATGTTTAGAGAATGACCAAACCTGATTATAAAATGGATTTCTTTCACCAATCCCCTTACACAAGTTTCCACCCTATTTATAGACTCAGGGTGAAACAGACTATTGGCCTCTAAGACCAAAGGTAAACAAAATATCTTCTGAAAACTGTAATCACATAGAAAATTGAATCAAATCAAGTCGTGAATTGTATCGTAAATCTTAAGATTATTTCTATTTTTTTTAAAACTTGTCAAAAATTTTAATGTAGATATGATAAAAGGAAAAATATATATAGAAACATGATTTACCCTATTTTTAATCCATATCTACCACTTGTGTACTTAAACCAATAGAATTTACCACTTATACAATAGAAGTCTAAGATGATATATACAAGTTTAACTTGAAAGTCAAATAATCCGCATACAATGACTTTATCCTACATATGATGGAAATAAACTCAATATATGGTCTTAAATAACGTCAAGTAAAGAAATAATTCTTAGTTGACTTGATTTGAATTGCAAGAATTGTATAAATCGTAGGATTCAAACAAAAATCATAAGATTTTTCCAAAAAAGGATTTGGTCCTAAGATACAAATCAAAACCCTTCGTGATTCATGATTCAAATAGTGAACTGTATCATAAATCATAAGCTTTTAACAACTTGCTAAGATCTAATACTCCAAATAGGAACAGCAGCACCCCCAACCTAACAGAGGGACAGCAGGTGGTGGAAAGTTAGTAAAGATTGCAACTTTTCTATATGATCCATAAGTTGGTGGAAGAAGACAATCAAGATGTCCCATAGAAGTGCCTTTTGGAGAACAGGGGTCCCATCTTAAGTGATCTTCTTCCTTTGGACAGACATAAGGAACAAGATTCTGACAATTCATAATCTCTGGATGTGAGATTCGGAGTTTTTTTTTTTTTTATCAATAACAACAGATTTCAATAAATAGGAATAAGCTTACAAAGTAGAGGAGCTAAAGTATCTTAACTCCCCAAGAAAGTGGGCAGGCACACAAAAGGAGAAGGACAATTACAACTGAGCCCAGGAACCAGAATCCCTATTCACCCCTTGCCCAGCTAATCCATCAGCAAAGGAGTTTGTATTTCTCTTTACCCAAGTACACTAAACTTCCATGTTCTTGATCAGCCATTTGAATTTTCTCTTTTCATTGCTGTAGCTCCAAAGCTTAGAGGTGTCTTCTTTTAGCCAGTTCACTACAATCTCAGAATCTCCTTCTATAATCAGTTTCTTGACATCCAGGTCTTTAGCCCTTTGTACCCCTTCCAAAGCTGCTAACACCTCAACCCTCAAAGAGTCTCCCACTCCAATTGGACCAGAGAACATAGCTATTATATTCCCTTTCTCATCACTTAGCACCCCCCCCATACCCAAAGGCCCTGGATTCCCCATGCTGCTGCCATCAAAATTTAGTTTAACTAAACCAAGAGGTGGAGGGTTCCAAGTGGGATATTTGCTGGCTCAGAATAATATGTGGGATATTTGCTGGTTCACTGTTCTTTCACTTACAGGCTTTGGGCCCATAGTATACAGCTCTTTGGAAGCTTTGGGTACCTCCAAGGCACCTTCACTAGTTGATGACCACTTGACCCTCAAAAATGCTTTAGCATATGGGTCAAGCTTCTATGGGCTCTTGTACCTTTATCCATATGCTTGAACATAATGTTGGAAATACATAGGCACATCTTCAAACAGAAAGAATCCAATATAGAGGCTCTAATGGGGCAAGTGGAAAGGGATATAAATAGATGGGTATGCCTTCACAAAGAATTATCAGGTTTTAAGCAAGATTTCAGTGATGACTGGAATCAAATCACCTGGGTTAATGACTTTACCATGGTTTTTTTGAAGCTATATACAAATCTGTACAAGCAGAGAAGTTGGGGACAGAAACATGTATGCAATTTTTTTTATTGGAAACGATACTGTCTGATACATGTAAGCATGTAAACATTATGCCCCTAATGGAGGTGTTTTTGTTTTTTGAGGTCACACTCTATACTTAATACAAATTACTTTACCTTTCAAAACAACGAAAAGATATATAGTCCTGATTAAATTCAAAATAGAAAATAACCTAGAAGACTACTTATTAACAAACTTGGCTACAAAGGTGTCATTTGGTTGGGCTTTCTAAAAAGATCTTTCAAAGCCTAAAAACTCAAAAGATCTTTTAGACTTCCAAAAATAAAGAAAAAGCTTGGAAAGCCTGTTTGATAACTTCTCTCTCCAAAACCTCATCTTTGGTCTCACAACAACAGAAAATGATCAAAGGGCACCTTCTAGTTGCCTTGGAAGGTAAAGCAGGAAATTGGAAAAAAAAAGCAACAACTATGGGCCCATTTTGGAGGGCTTAGCTTCACATGTAGCTGCTTTGAAGAAACTACTGGAAGAGACTTATACAGAGAGCCATGTAAATGGCTACAGAATGACTAAGGGCCCGTTTGGCGCATCTTTTTGAGAAGATCTTCTTGTAGCTCTAACAGTCAAAAGACACATTGAGCTTTTGACATAAGATCTGGGCAGCCCGAAGACAGTTTGGCAGACACGCGTCTTTCCGTGCGTCTGCCCGCATCTTTCCACGCAAGATTAAAACGCGAAAGGTGCAGGAAGCTTCAGAAATCAGCCCGAAATGGGCTTCCCACATCTTTTCGGCGCACCGTCTTTTGGCGGCTAGATCTTCTGCGAGCCAAACGGGAATAGACCGAAAATTGGTCTTCCCGGCTTGTAAACAGCCAAAAGGCATGCCAAACAGGCCCTAAATTTGGCTCTCTGGATTTTTTACCAAACATTGCTTATAGGCTTTCTGGGTGAGCTCCACCTTACAAAGCCAAAAGCCCTCCCAAACAGGCACTTAAGCTTCCTATTTTTGGTCTTTTTGAGCTGCAATTTCTATTGGACAAACGTCTTACCAGACAATAAAAGATATTTCTTGAGATTTATGGTCTTCAAAGAATATCTTACCAAAACTATAAAAGATCTTTCTTGAGCTTTATGGCTTTCAAAAGTCCAGCCACAGCCTAACCAAATAGGGATTAAGATTATTTCCCATTCATAGCTAAAGGCTGATCTGATTTTATTTTTCTATGAATTTCCAAAAGAGGAGACTTGCAAATCTTGACAGAAAAAGGGGGTGGGTGGATAACTAAAGCTGCATCACATAGAAACTTCTTCATATATCCAGCTTTTACAGTGGGGACCATGAATGAAGTGGAGCAAGCAGAATCCTCTTTTTTGCACCATACTATACCCCTCCATCACTTCGTATGCACAGTTGTGAATTTCAACAAAGTGGGTGGGGGTAAGTTTCAAACGTGTAGAGTCATTGTTGTAATAGCAGAGAAATGATGTTTAGAGGGATCTAGGGAGGTTATGGAAGGGTAATGTAGCTCACTGAGAGAGATAATATTATGTTAGATTCAACTATAGTGCTGGTAAAATATAAGTGTTTTTTTATTCTTGCCTCTCAGAAGATTGCCTAGCCGGGGCTTACCCTCTTCTTTGGAGAAGGTGTTTATTTAAGTTAGGTGTTATCTGATGGGATGGTATTGTCTATGTTTTGATGCAGTTTTTTTTAGGTGACTTCTTGTCACTTGATAGTCTTGATTATGTATCCTCCTTTTCTCTTTAACAAAATTACCTTTATCAAAAACAATATTAGAGGCCATTGTTTTGTGAAATTGAAAACTCAAGTTGATTAAGTATGAGAACATGGCTTTGAGTCTAAGAGCAGCCACATAGTCCAAAAAATGCCAAAGGTTAGGTCTGTATCCAGTCCATCCCTCCCAAGAGACCAAATAGCAAGGACAAACATTGCATAATGGCCCTACTTGAGGCAACTAAAATTCAATCGGGAATATTTATCAAAAAAAAAAAGAAAGAATGACCACACAATCAATTATTTATCCATTGTTGGTTTTCTTCTTTGGTGTGGGGGATCTTTCAAGCTTTTGGGGCATAACTTGGTTACTCCTGATGACCTGGTTTGCCTAGTAGACTCTTAGCCATCTGGTGGCTTCAGTAAAAGGGGAAGGATATTGTGGAATATGTTTTCCTTTCACCATCTGTTTGTGCATTTGGAAGGACAGAAATAGCAGAATATTCAAAGATAAATGTGCAAGCTTCAAGAAGTAATTGCGGAAATTGATAGAGTGGTGCATATTTGGCCTTCTATCATAAAGTAATTTTATCATTTTATGGTCTCCAAGGTTGGGCCTAGTCCCTTTCTTGAAGTTGCCTTCTGCCTCTCACTCTTTTACAACAAAATATAAGTTACCTACCAAAAAAACTATGACCAAACAGGTAGCCTGACTTCCACATTTTTTAAAATATTTTCTATTTTTACATAAAAAAAGGTCATCGCCCAATGTTGATCCCAGATATTCGGGGTTTTTGGAGGGTGGACTGAATACAGACCTAACTTCTGGCATTTTTGGCATAAAGTGGCTACTTCTTAGACTCAAACCCGTATCTCACATTTGTCAGCCTGAGATTTTACCATTAGACCAAGTAATGGCCCTTTTTCTATTCTTTATTTATTAACTCATATTTTCCCAACAAGTGCATTATCTTCTTGAAATGTCCATTCACCACCTGCGTTAGTTGATGCTTGTATCTGCATTTCACATTAGAAATGCACAGTAATCAAGGAAATCATGCTTCCAAAAGAGCTGCAAGATAAATCCTTCTCTAGTTTTTGTGAATCAAGATAACAAATCAATGTTACAAGTTTCTGACGCCTTGTATGTTCCATTGAAATTACTCCTCTGATCAGTATAAGTCTGTCTCATGCACAAGACTTTAAAGTCCAAAATTATCTTTGCATTGACCAATTACTTATTTCCAGTCCCTTTCATATCCAATAAATGTACCATTAGCTCAACATTCTACCAAGATAAAACATGAAACTCCTCAAATTTTATAGACAAACACACAATCAAATATTTTTTATGGATGCTTTACAACCTCTCCAAAATAGCAAGACCTACCAGCTTTGAAGAACAAAAACTTATTAACAAAATGAGTATGGCATTGCCATGACTATAGATATCAACCAAGCCGGAAACATTATAACACAAAAGTATGTCTGTAAAATATCTTTATTATGAAACCAATCATAGAAATAAAACTAACACCTACCAGATGGAGGCCTGTTTCTATCATAAGGTCTAGGTTTTTTGTTTTGGATCATTGAATCTTTCTTAGGTGTCTGTGAAACACGCCTTGGGCCCTCATCTTGATACTCTCTTTTCAATCGTTGGCGCCTTTCCTCACGTTCCTGAGAGACAAGGCATACAAAATATCAAAGGGAAGGAAAATATATATATACATATATAATTCTCACAACAAGAGAAGGACTTTTTTCTTTTGTTGGCAAATAACAAGAGAAGGGATCAGTGCTATGTTTGCTAAAAAATATTTGAAAATAACAAAAAAAAAATTAGCACACTGCCTCCCAATGCAGAACCAAAGTGCCATGCAATAATGACACAAGGTTTAGCATCCCAATTGCGCCTTTCATGAGCAACAGAGCCAAGACATTAAAAAAAGACTCTAAGCTTAGCATATTAAGAAGAGACGTAATCCTCTATAAACATCTCGGTTAGGAAAGAAAAGGATAGAAAGACCAAACGAACATTGCACCCTGGTAATGGATAAAGAAATGGCAGGCATACTCTTCAACAGTTTTTATAGAAATGTTAGAGATGTATTTTTTGATAGTAAAAGAAAATATCTATCAAAAGAAAGGAACGAAGGCTAAAACTTAATGCCAAAGAGATTTCAACAACAACAACCAACACAGATGTAAAAATACAAAGATAACATTAAAAATTAAAAATTAAATAAAAAAAAACAATGATTCCAAATGACCAACCCAACATTGACAATAAATTCAGAATGAGAAAGAGAGCATTTTCACCATCATCAAATCATTATTCAAGACACCTTGGATCTGTCATCAGCAGCCAAAGGTAACCTTCACAAAATGCCAAGATTATTTGGAACCAAGAATGCTAATTCTTTTTTAACATAATTCCTTTTGTGCTCAGCTGGGGTATAAGGAGAGAGCATAACAAGAGAACCTTCGAAGACAAGACTAGATCAAAGATCAAGCTAGTGGCAGATATTGGGTGCTCTGTGATGGACTGGACTCTTGCTCATTTTTGAAAAGAAATGATTTGGGAGAAAAACTGTGTTCAGTATGGACCTTTGGAGTTTGTGGCTGAGTAATCTTCAAGTTGTTTTTTTTTTCGTTGTCTTGTTTTATTTTGCTGGTGTTCAGAAGTGGTTGTAGTTGTGACTTGTGAGTGAAAGCTCTTCACCTTACTTTTCCCTTTCGTTTCTTTTCCCTAAATTTTTCTTTTCCTATCAAAAAGAATTCTATAAAAACTGATGTCACAAGAGGTGCCCAAATAAGAAAACCCTACATTAAGGGGCTTTTTATAAAAGTTGAAGTGGCTGAAATGAACAGCTTATTGTTTTGTCTGAATAAGTTAAGAAGGTTGTGGGCGCCTTGACGGATGAAACTGAAGTTGGGTAGATTACCATATCCTTGAATATTTTATTATTTAAGTTTTGTGTCCACTGAAGGACAAAGCAATAAGTCAATTAATTAAGCAACTTCTGACATTATCAAGCAGCCACTAAGATATAGATAAAATTAGATTAGTAATAGTAATGATAGCATTGGAACCAAAAAGACTGCACAGTCTAGGCAAAAAGATGCATGATGATGTATTGACCAACCCAAGATCAGCTTACTGTTTGATTATCATCACCAATATTATACCAAACAAATGTTAGAAAACAAAGGATTTTTTTTAAGTTAACAAGAATTTCTTTTGTCGTTTCAAAAAATGATAATGAATTTATATGTTTCGAGACCTCAACATATAGGCCAAGCCTACTGCCTATCCCAAGATTTATCAAGTTATAACTGTGCCCAAACCATATGTTCCCTATCTACCCCTTGTTTAGCCAAGAGAATCAGCAATGGCATTTGCAGATCTCTGCATACACTGAAAAGCTGCATGTAACTCCCTTGTCCAGTTTTTCTATACATTTCATGCATGACATCACCATATTGAGGCAATATAGTCCACAATTAATTATGAGGAGTTAGATGCTAACCAAACAAATAAACATCTCAAAGGAATAAGGTGTTGCAAACCTGACATATTGAAGAAACCTAACAAACTTGATAAAGTTGAAGGGCAAATTTCTTAAACTATCCTTACTCTTTAGTTAATTGACTAATTCTACCCTTACTGTTTAACTATTGTCTTAAACTACCCCCACTGTTTCTGTTGCCATTATCGTTAAATCATAACAGAAAGGACAAAATGTCCATTTTGCCCATAAGCTAAGAGAAAAACTGCTGGAGATTTAAAGCCACCGATCGTCTACATTATCAGCTCAAAGAAGGGAGATCTGAAGCCACCACTGCTGTGAGAGAGAGAGAGAGAGATTGAGGGAAAGAGAAGACAGTCGCTGCTGTGAGTTGCAACGGCAGTCATGGAAAACAGAGGTGACGGGAATGGTGGTCATGAAAGTGCAGCTATGCTCTCTCTGCTCAATATCACCTTCAACGATAGAATTCGACTTCCTGGCCATTTCAACCCCTGCCCTCCACCGTCATCACTTGCAACTTCTGAGTCAGAACCTGACGGTGCCTTCCGAGTCCACACAACCACCATTCCGCAATGGCCACCGTTCCTCGGCTTCCGAATCCGAACCTGATGGTGCCTCCCTCTGCAACGATGCCTTCCAAGTCCTCAACGACCACTGTTCCTTGGCTTCCAAGTCTGAACCAGCCAATGCTGCCCGAGAATCCCTGCCTAAAACATCAAATAATCCTGAATCTCCTCGACGACAGCTTCAATCTTCTGGGCCGGCCTTTCACTTTCATGTTTGACAGGGGCTTGACAAAGGGGGCAGATGGAATCAGAATGGAACCACATATCTATGCAATCAATAAGCACCGATTTGGTTGCCGCACTAGGCTCCCTGGATGTCCAAAATCTCACTCATCTTGAATCATAAATGGAAGTAGGTGAAGAGATTGTGGAAACGTGAGTTGCAAACAACGGCGGTCTGCTAGGGAGGGAGAGAGAGAGAGAGAGAGAGAGAGAGAGAGAAGGCTTTCGTAAATTGCAAACAACGTTTGCAACTATCCAACAAGGCGGAGGTGGGATTTCCAGCAAGGCAGTAGTTGTGGGCCCTCATAGATGTGCATGTAGATGTGTTTGGGGGTGAATGACAAATTCTAGGCATCGGTGAAGCCCTTGTCACTGTCGATCTCTCTTTCCCGATATGCAAATGGGAAGCCCTTGCCACCGCAGATGGGAACATAAATGGCAAGGGTAGAATTAGTCAATTAGTCAAAAACAGTATGGGTGGTGCAGGATAATAGTTAAACAGTAAGGGTACAATTTCCCAATTAGCTAAACAGTAGGGGTAGTTTAAGAAATTTGCCCAAAGTTGAATGAAGTTGTGTGTTAATTTAACTTACTTTGATGACCATAAAAACCTTTATTTGTTTACAGGAAGTCAAAGATAACCTCTTAACTCTTAAGACCAAACAATACCAAAAAATCTCAAAGAAACTAAAGTCAAGGGGTATTAGGATTCTGAAGATGATCAAGACTGCTATCAGTTTTGGAATTTCAGGTTCGAACAGAAGAGAAAGTGAAGAAGAAAGAGGAGAAAGATTAGTGAGAGAGCAGTAGAATACAGGTTTGAAAGGAAGGACAGATCCTCAATCATCTGCCGCCACCACTTCAACTTAATATTTATATGTTATTGCTAGTTACAAGAAAGGACACATCTGCCCTTGGTGTTTACATCATAACACAACAATATAAAACTGAAAAGTAAATAACAACTCGAATAACAAAACCAGAATAACAGAAAAACATAACAAATAGAGTAGGTACATTCTACCCTATGGATAGAGTGGCCCCACAGCTGTGGGGCCCACATTAGTTTCTCTACACTCCCCCTCAAGTTGGGAGTAAATGTTTATCATTCCCAACTTGGATAGATCCGCTTCTAGCTTCTTTCTTGATACGGCTTTAGTGAGGATATCTACTAGTTGCATAATGGAAGTGATGTAAAGGAGGCATACTTCTTGAGATGAGACCCTTTCTCGTACAAAATGCCGGTCAACTTCAATGTGTTTGGTTCTGTCATGTTGCACTGATTATGTGCTATATTAATGACTGCTTGATTATCACAATACAGCATCAAAGGCTTCTCATACTCAATACCCAACTCCTCAAGTAGAGATCTTAGCCATAAGATTTCAGCCACTCCATTGGCCATGGACCTGTATTCTACTTCAGCACTAGACCGGGAGACAACACTTTGTTTCTTACTTCTCCAGGAGACAAAGTTTCCTCCCACAAGGGCACAATATCCTAAGGTAGACTGTCTGTCATCAACACTCTCAGCCCAATCGGCATTCGTATAGACCTCCACCTTCATGTGGTTATTGTTCTTGAACAGTATACCTCTACCCGAGCATCTCTTCAAGTATGCTAGTATTCTTTCTGCTCTTAGAAGGTGTGTGGTTCTAGGAGAATGCATGTACTAACTGACATCACTAACTGCATAGCTGATATCTGGCCGAGTGAGGCACAGATATAGGAGCTTTCCCACTAACCGCTGCAACATAACTTTGTCTTCAAACAGCTCTCCACTCCATGCACTAATCTTGTGGTTCTGTTCAATGGGTGTATCTGCAGGTTTGACACCCAGCTTTCCAGTTTTAGCCAACAGATCTAAAACATATTTCCTCTGTGAGACAAAGATCCCCTGTTTAGATCTAGCAACCTCAATACCCAAAAAATACCGTAGTGGACCCAGCTCTTTCACCTCAAACTCTTGATGAAGGAGATGTTTGAGGGACTCAATCTCATGGCTATCATTTCCTGTTACCACAATATCATCAACATATACTGCAAATAGTGTCAGTGAAGACTCCACCCTCTTGATAAACAGTGTATGATCTGACTGAGCCTGTACATAACCGAACTTCCCAAGAGCTAGTCTGAATCTGTCGAACCAAGCTCTAGGTGACTGTTTCAAACCATACAATGCCTTATTGAGCCGACAGACCTTCTTACCTGTCTCTGTATCATAGTATCCAGGAGGCAACTGCATGTAAACCTCTTCCTGCAAGTCCCCATTCAGGAAGGCATTTTTAACATCCATTTGGTACAAAGGCCAAGTGTGGCTTGCTGCAAGAAATAATAGAACCCAAATGGTGGTCATCTTGGCTACCGGGGCAAACGTCTCCAAGTAATCTATGCCATAAGTCTGAGTGAACCCTTTTGCAACTAGCCGAGCTTTGTACCTCTCAATGGAACCATCCGCATTGTGCTTTACAGTAAATACCCATCTGCATCCAATTGGTTTCTTTCCTTTGGGCAAGTCAACTAGCTCCTAGGTATTATTTTTCAACAGGGCATCCATTTCAACTTGCATTGCACCTCTCCACTCCGGGTCTGATGGGGCCTCTTGCACTGTTCTTGGAATAGGGACATTGGAAATGGAACTAAGGTAGGACCTGTAGGTAGGAGATAGGCAATCATAGGATAAAAAATGGAAAATACAGTGGGTTGTAGATGTGGTACAATGTCGTTTCCCTTTACGGACTGCAATCGGAAGATCAAGGTCATCTGTAGGAGGTGAAATGGCAACAATAGAAGAAGTCTCTGTGGGTCCTGGGACTGTAATGCCTGGACCTGGAGCCGCAGATGAGATTGGAGCTGGCCTAGACTGCTGATGATCGGGATCAACCTGCTTGCACCGCCTGTGATAGACCCTCAACTCCTGATCCCTCTGACCACACTCACCATTGCAGCTCCCCCTCAACTCATGATCCCTTTGGCCACCCTCACCATTGCAGCTCCCATCACCCAATGGAATAGGTAAAGGAACTACCCCACTCTCACTGCTCTCCCCCTGAAGACATGGACCTAAACCCCTACTCTCACTGCTCTCCCCCTGAAGACAAGGACTTAAACCCCTACTCTCACTGCTCTCCCCCTGAGGAGAAACCCGAGGATAATAGGGTGTCTCCTCAAAGAAAGTGACATCCATGGAGACGAACTTCCTCCCTGAGACAGGATCATAGCAGCAATACCCCTTTTGAGTTCGTGCATAACCAAGGAAAATGCATTTGGAGGCCTTGGGTTCAAACTTGGAGTGATGGGGTCCGAGAAGCTAAACAAAGCAGGTACAACCGAATGTCTTAAGGGGAATAGAAAACAACTCCTCATGTGGGTATAGAAGGGAAAAAGGAAATCGCAAATCAAGAACCCGGGAAGGAATCCGATGAATAAGATATACCGCAGTGAGGATAGCATCACCCCATAATCGAGTAGGGACATTGGAGGTAAATATAAGACTTCTAGCCACCTCCAAGATATGCCTATTCTTCCTTTCCATTCTGCTGAGGTGTATGAGGGCAAGAGCTCTGATGGATAACCCCATGAGTAAGAAGGTAAGATGCCAATGACTTAGCAAAGTACTCCTTTGCATTATCAGATCTAAGAACTTTAATCTTGGCATCAAACTGAGTTAGGATCATTTGGTGAAAGTTTTGGGTCAAGGCGGGAAGCTCATCTCGTGAACGCATAAAATAAACCCAAGAAAACTGAGTATGGTCATCAACAAATAACAAAAAATATCTGTACCCACCCATAGAAGGAATATGATATGGCCCCCAAACGTCCGTATGCACATCAAAAGGACGATTACTCCTTTTATTACTCAATGAATAAGAGTTTCTACAATGTTTAGCAAACTCACAGCTTTCACATTGCAACTGGGACAACTCAACAGACTCAAACAAAGTAGGAAACAGACTCTTTAAGGACCGAAAAGACAAATGACCCAATCGGTTATGCTTTGGCATAACCGAACTCACACTCTGGGAAACAAGTGACCTCTTACCCACTGACTCTTCCCGACAAGAACTCTCCCCGAGCAGATAGATCCCATTCGTCTCATGGCCAGTCCCAATCACCTTCGTCTCCAGATCCTGAAAAACACACCGGTCAGGGAAGAAAGTTATTGAACAGTTCATGTGTTTGGTAATACTACTGACTAAAAGGAGGTTAGTATCAAGCTTAGGAACATGTAAGACAGAAGACAAGGAGATCATATATGATAACATAATGTCCCCCTTCCCAGAAATAGGAACCAGGGAGCCATCAACAATAGATACTCTATCCCTACCAGATGACAAATGGTAAGAGGTAAACAATGAAGACAAGCTAGTCATGTAGTCGGATGCACCTGAATCTATTACCCAACAATGTTCAGTAGTACTTGGAGCTAAGGCATGGTAGGCTGAAGCTAGAGTACCTGAAATTACGGTTTAATCTGACCACCCATCTCAGAAACACTACCATAATCGATGCTCCCAAAGCTGCCTTCTGCCTGATTTTTAAACTCCATCTCGATCAAGTCTTAAAACAGCACTTGGACTACCAATCACAACCAAAAACAGTATAGGCCTGATTTGTATTCACAGTGTATGTGCACAACTGCGATAACTTTGATCCGAAATCAACTAACAAACACAACAGTGGCTATCCGTAAAGCTCTAACCCCTTTAAGAGAGTTTGAAAATCCCAAAATACTCTGAAAAACAGCTTAGAAGAAGGTCTGATTTGCCTTTGCAGAATTAGGGTTTTAATCAGTCCTTAAAGTGATCAATTCAGTTGCACAATCTAATCAGTACTGTATAGATAGACTTGCAGTAGGGTTAATATGAAACCCTAGAATCTGATCAATGCCAACAATAAACTTGAGGACAGCTCTAGGTAGATCACAAGGTTCATTCCAGCACTAGGGCTTGCCGCAAGATCACTTTCAAACTCTAATGTAGAAAGAAACAAGGCTGAGACAGTTCGGTGTAAACTAGTAGGGTTTTAATCACAGCAGAACAGTAGGGTTTGCTGTAAAACCCTAGTGAATCGAAGTGTAAAACAGTAGGGTTTTAATTATAGCAGAACAGTAGGGTTTGCTGTAAGACCCTAGTGAATCGAAGAGATGAAAACCTAGAATGGTTCAGCCTTCCTCTCCAGATAGGTCCAACCTATCTTTTCTTAGAAATGTAAATGACTTACAAGAAGAGAATTGTTCGCTGCCTTCTAGGGTTACCCGAACCCTATTCTTCTCTGATCCTTCCTGACCACCAATACTCTGCAACCATAACAAAACTTCCAACAGCTGCTAGCACTTCTGGCAATCTCCAAGAATCAGTCTGCTAACTCCACCTTTTCAGCTTCTAGTCCTAGGAGATTCTCATGTGGTCGGTTGGTATTAGACTCACATAAGAAACCCTAACTTGGCTCTGATACCATGAAGATGATCAAGACTGCTATCAGTCTTGGAATTTCAGGTTCGAACAGAAAAAAAGTGAAGAAGAAAGAGGAGAAAGATTAGTGAGAGAGCAGTAGAACACAGGTTTGAAAGGAAGGACAGATCCTCAATCATCTGCCACCGCCACTTCAACTTAATATTTATATGTTATGCTAGTTACAGGAAAGGACACATCTGCCCTTGGTGTTTACATCATAACACTTAACAATATAAAACTGAAAAGTAAATAACAACTCGAATAACAGAACCAGAATAACAGAAAAACATAACAAATAGACTAGGTACATTCTACCCTATGGATAGAGTGGCCCCACATCCGTGGGGCCCACATCAGTTTCTCTACAGATTCATCAAAAAAGGGGGGGTATTGGGTTCGAGACAAGGAAATGACTAAGTGAAGTTCCTAAGCATTACAGCAAGATGTTGCACAGTTCTCAAGGTGTCTAGGTGAAAAAGGCAATACCAGAGCACCCAACTGCCTAGGCAGGTACCTACGCAACATCTTGGTGATAAGACATTTATAAAATAAGAAACTAAATTTTGGTTAATTCTCTAGTTTCATATACCAAACAACATGCATATGAATTGAAAAAATAACAACCCTCTTTTTTCAAAAACATTAAAATTCCTCTTAAAACATGGAAAATCATCATATCTAAAATTTAAATATATTAATTTCAATGTTTTCAAAAAAAATACTAATATAATAAGTATTTAGTAAAGCAATTTTATATCAAATTAGCAGCTAAAAGGCTACAATTTTATATGATAAAAATTTAAGATAGAAAGTAAAAAAAAAAGGAAAAAGAACAAGGGTAGAACTGCTATTTTATTTAATGTAAGAGAAGAGAGGGGGAGAAATAGAAAAAACAAAACAAAAAGAGACATTTTACTTTTCTCTTAAAACCCTACAATCTTTTAAATTTCAATAGTAAAACTTCAAAACAAAGTATTAATGATACATAGAACATATAATAAAATGTACTGACACTCATATTTTTAGTAAGATATAGCCATAATTATAACATTATATAAGACAATGAAACATCTGCCTTGTGACTTTTGTTGCCTAGGCAAGCACCTTAATGCCTAAATAAGCACCTTGTTGCTGAAAGTCAAAGCATTCAGGAGAGGTGCCCAACAAAGGATGCCTAGTTGCCTCAGAAACACCTTGACAACCAACTATTGGATATTGTTTCTCCCCCAGACACAGTGTTTTGGTGCTCACGCAGCTGGATATGGTACAATGAGGTTTGGTACTTTGGTTTGTATGGCATAGTCTAGCTCATACATTCTGATCCAATTAACTTTGCAAAAAATATATATATATTTACAAAATAACATTATAACAAAACCCAAGCACCTCATTAAAGCCTCAATGACAAATCTCAATCATTCAATTCAAGGAAGTCTTGAAACAAATAAGAAATACCAATAAATAATGATTTCAGTTATAAAAAAGCCATACCCTTTCCATTAAGTGGAAATAACTTGCTAAACCACAGTAGGTATTGAGAAATCAAGAAACAACATGTCCAAAAAAAGAATGTGGTAAAAATACAAATGTTAAGATGGATAAGTGAGAGAACCAGAAAGGATAAAAGTAGCTTCAAAAAGTAATGATATGATGGAAAGTAGATCAAAATGATCTGGTCACATGCAGAGAAGGTCATCTACAGCACTAGTAAGAAATGATCTGTTACAAGTTGAAGGGGTTAGAAATGCTAGGGGCAGACCAAAAGGGCATGGGCTGAAGTAGTGAGATCATGTGTTTTTATGATTACAAACA
Organism: Nelumbo lutea; assembly: GCF_056320005.1. NCBI lineage: Eukaryota > Viridiplantae > Streptophyta > Magnoliopsida > Proteales > Nelumbonaceae > Nelumbo > Nelumbo lutea. The sequence continues at coordinate 16,921,897 of NC_142685.1, read as the reverse complement.
TTGATTTTTATTAATGATAAAATATGTATAATGAGGATGTACAAGCAATATTGAGCCAGCTCAATGCTGCCACCAAAAACTTCTATGTAGTTGCACCCTAATACAAAGCCTCTTTCTAAACTCAAAGGGTATCGCTCCCATACCAGTGCTTCTCAGTTGGTTCCTTCACATCATCACAGGCTAAGAAATCAGCTAGCTTGTTGGCAGATCATGAAACCCATGTAAAAGCTGCTTCCAATTTGCTGGCAAACTTGCTTCTCTAATCTGATGTATAAACTGTCACTGACAAGATACTTCTTGTAGCCAAGCAACAATGACCCATAAATCCTCTTCACCAATCAGATGACCATACTCTACCTCCCTTAACTTGTAATTCTGCTCTTAATTGAACTCTCAATTCCTATTGGTTCAGAAAATACCATTAGGATGTCTCCATGATGATTACCGAAAGCACTTCCAATACCTGATTGCCCTGGATAACCTATGCTGCATCCATCAACATTCAGTTCCACCACACCTTGTGGTGGGGAACCAAGAGATAATAGGCCTATCTCTTCTAGTGGATGTTATTGTCACCATTCCCCATCCTGAGTATATCATTAGTGGATTAATTAGAGAACTCCACTATTTTCTTTACCCAATAAATGATTCTGATTCCTACCAACCCAACAATTGTCTTTACTGCCACCATAATGATCTTATTGGATAGATAATTGAATAAGCTTTCCAACAATACCAAAATGGAGGCATTTGGACATGACATGTTTTACATTTTGACATAGAAATTGGAAATGAAAGTAATGACAGGGACAATGACATAAAAAATCTTGATTCCAATATCATAGCTCACCACACACAATTTTCTCTTGTTATTTTCTTCCGCACTTCAACACTTTTCAACTCCATCAAAAGGGCCAAAGTAACATCAAGATTGGCAGATTGGCAGGGTACACTACTACAGTTTCTGTGAAGCCAATGATGATACAATCAAGCTTCACTTGAAAATCAATGCACCCACATATAATGGCTCTTTAAAAAGAGGAAAAATCCTTTGGAGTATCATTCCTCTATTGATATTCATTCATGCCTTCCTTTCCACAAGCTTTTTAGAGACCTTTTCTATTGATAACAGTACAATTTTATTGACTGTGATAAAGAAAATCATTTACAATGAGATTGTCTGTTTGCTAGACTGGTTTAAAACCGAGCCCCTCTCTTAAATTTTAGCTTTTTTTGAAGAATAGCATAATTACTTTATTGAAGCATAAAAGTTTTAGTTTTTACATACAATCTCCACTGGTTACTGCCCCAGATAATCATTCCTGACTACCCCTAATCTTGCAAGTGAATCAGCTATATTATTTGCAGATCTAGGGACCCAATTAACCAACACTTGCAATTCTATTGCACGGTATTTGATTTCCCTTAGCATGTGCCTTGACTGTCTGTCTTCAACCAACCTGTGACAACTCTGCAATCTCTTTCCACCACTAATTGTTGTAGACTTTATCTTTTATCCAGTCTTAGGCCTTGCAGCACAGCTATCGTTTCTACTCTTGTAGAGCCCCCAACCCCTATGGTACCTGAATAAATTCCCAATGCAGCCCCATGATTAAACCAAAACATGCCTCTGATGCCAGAATCTCCAGGATTTCACAAACAGTACCAATCAAAGTTGAGTTTACTTGATATTCTACCAATGGCATCCACTCTTTTTGGATCTTGTTACTAGTGGATGAAAATTGTGACACTGCAGCCACTCTTTTATAATATCATCAACAGAATGTTGATCAAATATTTTCAAATGGCCCCATACTATCTTGTCCTTTTGTCTCAAAGGTACTGAATCACTTATTTACCTCTTTGGTACTTTGAGGAACTTGCCCAAAAAGGTTTTGGATAAATTCTTTTCTAATTTGATCATAGTTCACACAAAAAGAGGTGAAATACTTTGGCATTGCACCAAAGCAGTTGTTTTATCAAGCATCTGGTGTGAAAGTAATGCCTGGATTCTTGAAAACAAGGAGAAATGGATGGGTGTTATCATTGATATCATTAAAGTAAGGATGCCTCATTGCATCCTGACAAGAGAGGAGTTCAATGAGGTGCCAAACTGCCAATCAGTGATTTAAAAGCCACGCCTGAGGCGCAAGGCGAGGCACATTCCAGACTAGGTGGCCAGACTTTAGAAGGGCGCTCACCTCTGCGCCTAAGGCATGCACCTCAGGCCAGGAACCAGGCGGCCCAGGCAAGTGCCTATTTAGGTTGCCCATTGGTTTTTTATTTGTTTTTAAATTTAATTTTATACATGATTATAATTGTATATAAATTGTTTTTTCCTTTTACGTACCAAAATATTGCATATGGTATGGCAAATATGAAAGAGAGAATACACGACCCATATCGAGAGAGCAAAAAACTTGACATGTAAGGCTTTCACCCAAATCGTCTCAAACTCTTAGACTCTCCCAGTCTTAGTCGAAGTGTCAAACGGCAAGTTCAGAGCCCCTCAGCCCCCAGATTCTTCTTCGATCATCAGGTTCAGGCCACCTTCGAAGTTCGATCATCAGGAGGCCATCTCTCAGTCTCAGTCATCTCAGTCAAACGGCAACTGCAGCGTCTTCAGGCCCTCAGCAGTTCGACACAAGGACAAGGTACTTCTTCTTCTTCTCCTTCACAAAAAAACAGGGGCTCCACCCAATCTTTTTTTTCCAAATATTTCTTCAATTTTTACATTGAAAACAGGGGTTCCGCCCCCTTCTTCTTCTTCTTTCCTTGTCTGTTTTACACTAAAACAGGGGCTCCGCCCAACCTTTTTCCATGACTGTTTTTACACTAAAACAGGGCTCCGTCCCACTGTCACACTCAAAATGTTTTCATATAAAAACAGTAAAACAGGGCTCCGCCCCATTCTTTTTTTTTTTGGATTTTCAGTTTTTTCTTTATTTCTTTCTTCCCCACTTTCTTCTTCTTCCTCTTCCTCTTCTTCTTCTTCTCTTTTTTCCATTCTTTTTTTACACGAAAACAGGGCTCCCAGTTCTTTCCCAGAAGTGGATGGACTTTGGAATACCTTCGAATGGACTTTCAAATATGTCTGAACTTCTGTTTCAGTTTGATTCAGTTTTGTACTTTTGTTGCATATTATTTTCTGAACTTTTGGTTACAGATTGAAGTATTGAACCTTCAATAAAAATGAAAGAAAGAAACTAAGCATTAGGCATTACTGATTTTTATTTCCTTGGTTAGCTATGTTTGTTGACCTGTTGCATATTAACTTTGTTTTTTGAAATTTTCCTGATTTCTTAGAATTTCTACATGTTTCTTTTTTCATATTTTTCTACTTTTTAAGTTTTTTTTATTTTGTGCGCCTCGCCTCGCACCTCAGGCGCATTTGGAACCTGTCGCTTTTTGTGCCTTTCGCTTTTAAAAGTTAAAACACTGGTGCCAATAGACCTGTTCATAGGTCAGGCTTCGAGCTCAGCCTTACACTGCTTTGGGCTCAGGCTTCAGACCAGGCCCATTAAAATTTTGGCAAAAGTAAGTTAGGCCCATGAACAGGTTCAGGTGCCAATGGATTCAAAATTGAGAGGGCAGGCTACAACTTCTCGTCTTGCCCCTAGAAGAAAACAAACAGTTAACGCTTGGGTAGCCCCTGAAATGGGTAATGTGAAGTTGAATTTTGATGGATGCTGTTATGGTAATCCAGGACAGTCGAGAATTGGGGTGTAATAAAAGACAAAAGTAGGACCACAATGGTTAGCCTTTGTGGTCCTGCAGAGAATGCAACTCCTTGAGGGCTGAGATGCTTGCTCTCCCTCAAGGACTAAAACTGGCTTTCTCCTCTAACTGTTACCAACCTAATAATTGAAGGAGATTGCCAGGTTGAACCATTGAAGTATCTTGGTTCTTATCAACAGCTGCTGCCCTTAGGACCTTCGGCATGTGATAAGAGGGAGGTGATATTGGCATTCGATATGAATTACTGGTTCAATTGGATCCCTAGATCTGCCAATAGCCTTTCTAATTCTTGGGCCAGAACAGAGTTCAAGAACTGAGTTGATTTTGAAGGCTCCAGACTCACTGAATTTGTGATAGAAGTTTGAAAGTGAATATGCATTAGAGTATGTCAGCCTTGGTACTGCAGGAGATAATATTGAAGAAAAATCATGCAGGTGGTTGTAGGGTTAAGTTTCAGCCTTCTAGAACAAAGTAGAGATTTACTGAATAGGAGTTCTGTTTTTTGGGCTCAGTTGTAATTGTTCTTGTACTTTGGGTGTATCAGTGTATGTAGGCAGTTGTGGGGAGTTTAGATACTTTAGCTCCCCTTCTCTGTAATCTTTTTCTTAATCATTTAATGAATCTTACTGTTATTGATCAAAAAAAGTATAATTTACTTTTCTTAGTAAAAAACCAATATTACCATCTATATTACTTTAAGACTTATTCTTAGTAATACCCATCAAAAACCATTTATAGTAATTTTGTAATTACTATTTATAGTAAAGTCACGATTTACTATTTTTAGTAGTCTTTGGTGTTAAGTAACCCTTTATGAGTTTCTTTAAGGAAAATCTAGGGCCTAGGCCTAGCCTACCTAGAGCTCTATAAATATTTTTTTTGGCAAAACTATAAATATATTTCAAGACTACACTTAAAGGGGGATCAAATATGAAATGATTTGAAACTGTATCTTTTAGTGCCTTGTTAGGTGAGGTATCCCCTTTCTCTCTCTTCTCATGTGTTGTGACTTGTGACCTCAAGCACCTTGTGCTTCCCTGCTATACCTCATAATTTATGGAGCTAATTCAGGTTGCAAGTTTGCAACTTGTGCTGAGGTTTCATCTGTGACTAGTTTTCTCCCCAAAATAAATACCTATAAAACTTTATTTCTTCCTCATTTTTAGCCCAGCAATCTCTTCCCCCAAACATACCATAACCATCCTAAATTAATTATCAAGCACTCACTAGTATATTTTCCTTTATAACATAAAATTTCATATTTTCTCCTATATTTACTCACCAAATTTCCCCAAGTAGGACTTTTCTCCTTTACTCATTTACATCACTTGAACTGTACTACAGTACCTGTCCCCATATCCCTAGGAAGGAGTCTTATTTCACATCTTCATAAATTTTAAGTACTATTACTGAAACAAAAATTAATGTCTAAATCATTTTATCCTCTAAGCAAGGGCTAATGCTTTTTTATTTAAATATGCCAACAGTGATCTCAGTGTTCCAATTCCCAGTAGATCATGTTACAGCAATATCCTTGGGCCCATATATGATATAACCCTATCAGCCTATCTAAAACATCCACATTGAAAACAATTAAGTAGCAACAATGGCAATAAGGATACTAAAGATAAGTGTTCTATAAAGAAGGCAACACTTACACCTTGATGCTTGCCTCAAGTTGAAACTCGATTGAAATGTCTCAAGGTTTAAAATTATAAACTTTCTTATTTTTCATTGTAATTTTTTAAAAACCTTTTCCTAAAAGGACAAATGGGGATTCAGTGATTGGATGATTAGCTTACTATTTTGATACGATTCAATAAATTTTTTTGATAAGTAAATAAAAAATTTTCATTAAAAAGAAAAAGAAGAGTACAAAATTGTGGTGAGGAGGCTTCACCCACTTGCATCAAAAAGAGAAAACAAGAAACCCAGATTCAATACAAGTTCTCCAAATTACATATCTGAAAACCAAGCACCTCCCCTAAGTTTTCCCCCAAATCCTCCCTTGTGCATTGGCTGAGTTCTGGGTTCTGGGTGAATCAAAACCCAATCCGCCACTGATTTGCTTACTGCAGCTATTATCATGTCCAAATTACAGCTTGTGTCTTCAAAAATTCTTCTGTTCCTCTCCTTCCAAATGCTCCAACAAATTGCAAGGGATACAGCTCCAAACCACCTTCACTTTCTTGCTGCCTCTTAACTTTGGCCATTAAGAAAAAAATTCCAGGGCTGAATTTGGATGAAATTCAGCTACCCAAACAAGGCTGTGAACAATCTCCAAAGAAAACTAGCAATCTTGCATTCAAAAAATAGATGTTTGACACTTTCCTCCTGCTCTTTGCATAAGCAACATTTATTGGCCAAATGGAAGCCTCTTGATTTCAAATGATCCACAGTCAGGACACTGTCCATAGCCACCAGCCATGCAAAAGCTTCTACCTTTGGGGGAACCAGATTTCCCCACACACCTTTTAGTTTATCTGGATCTGAACTTCTTCTGCTGAGGGCTAAATAACAGGATTTTACAGTAAATTTTCCATTTGAGCATTCCTTCCACCACAGCTCACCCTCCTCTGAGAAGATAATTTCACATTTTCTAATTTCTCCAACAGAGATGCATTCATCCACCTCTCTGTCCAGCAAAGGCCTTCTGAACTTAGGGCTCCATATCAGCTGATCTCCCCTTCTTTCATAACAGCCACTAATAGGCACTTCATCCTCAGCTTTCTAGCCTATAATCTTGGACAGATCTCACTCAGCTTGCCAACCCACACCAATCATCCTCCCAGCCATCACCTACTGAAAAACTTGTTAGACTTCTAAATTCCCTATTAAAATTCATAACTCCCTTCCATACACTCACCCCATAAAAAGACCTCACCTCTCTAGATTCCCATCCAAACCTAAGTACCTAACCACCCCATACTTCCCCACCACCACCCTCGTCCATAAAGAATCCTCCACTCTCCCTAACCCAAACCTCCACAACCATTTCCCCATTAAGACCCTATTAAAAATCCTCACTTTTCTAAGCCCCAGCCCTCCCTTCTTCGGTTTACAGACTTTGCCCCAATTCACCAGATGAAATTTCTTACCCCCTCCCCCCACACCCTCCCATAAGAAATCTCTCTGAGCCTTCTCAATTCTTTCAGCCACTTGAGTTGGAATCTTCAACAAGGACATACAATAGGTTGGTAGACTTGAGAGAACACTTTTAATTAAAGTTATTCTCCCCCCAGTGAAAGATATTTTGCTTTCCACCCATCCAGCCTTTTTTTCAACCCTATCCAAAACTGGTTTCCACAATGCACCTGAATTTGAAGCCCCTTATTGGCAAGCCCAGGTAAGTAAAGGGGAGCTCACCAATTCTGCATTCAAAAGCATTGGCACAACCCAACAGAACTTCTTTATCAATATTTCCAACTCCAATCAGCACACTCTTTGACAAAGCACTATAATTCAAAAGAAAAGGTATAAAGAGGACTATCAATCTAACCAAAATATATAGTAACAAGAAAAACAAAATTCAAAATGCCAAGTAAATGGCATATGTAATGAAGAGAATATGGCTAAAAGACTAAAAGGTAGACAAAGAGACCTCTTTAAGTCTCTTAATCTTCTCTCATTTGATTTATATGGTTGTTTACCATAGTTTTTTTAGCCTTAAATGTGTGATTATACTTATTCTAATGATTCCTTGAAAGCTTATTAGCTAACTCCATGCTTTTAGAAAATTTCTTTGATTTTTCAAGTTTTCCAATATCTTAGCTAAATATCCCCAAAATTTCCCCATTATTGCATGGTATAAGCCCGTTGCTATTGAAATTGTGAACCATGGGAAGAATAGGATTTTATAGACGACCACAAATAGTTATGCAAAGGTTATCTAGAGTAGCTGAGTTATGTTGCAAAGTCCAAATAAGCAAAAGTAGAAAAAACAACCAAAAAGGTAAAAGAATAGAAGTAAATTGTTATATGTCCTACAAAATACCAACTACTAGAGAAAACAAGAAAGAAAGATAAGAGGGCCACATACTCTGCGCAAAGTTTCTACTGCTGTCTCTATATGTTCTTCTTCCTCTAAAATTTTTTCTTCAACCTGATCTTCAAATATCTCTTCTTCATCTTCTTCAGGTAGTGGTGATGCATTTAGGTCCATTGAGAAAATCATTCAACATCCACCAAGCTGCATTCGCTGTCTATAAATCTGCCCACCTCTTATGCTATTTCTTGTAACTTTACATCAACAAAGAAGTCAAACTCATTGTCTATTCAAGGAAAAAAGAAAAGGGGGAAACATTTCCTGACAGAATAACAACGTAAAATATTAATAAATATCAAACGTTATCATAGAAAAGGAACACAACATACATCACAAGTATCAAGTAGCAACAACTCTAACAAGCATGAGAATTACCCAAATTTGTGAAACCTCCAAGAACTTGTTCTATGCAACCAAATTAAGTGGAAGATCAGACAAAGAAAAGAGGAATGATTCTGTGGAAAGCAATGAGAGCAGCACTGATTTGGACTATTTGGGATGAAAGAAACAGGAGGATCTTCAATGAAAGGTGTAGATCAGAGTCAGAAATCATAGAAGCCATAAAGATAAAAGTTGTAAATTGGGCAAAAACTTTGGAAGTCTTCCATGTTATCTCCTTCCATGATATTCTGAGATCATGGAAGGAAGTGGCAAGCTCAGACCAAGAGAAAGAAAGCGTGGTTATGGAATGGAGAGTTGGACACCACCAACACCTAATTCTGTGAAACTAAACTTCGATGGAAGCTTTTTCGGAAATGAAGGAAGGGCTGGTTTAGGGGGTGTATTTCGAGGTACAGGAGGTGAGGTACTAGAACTTTATTCGGGTCCTGTAGAGCAACGGGATCTACTGACAGCAGAATTAATGGTTTTACTTCAAGGGCTGAAACTTGCAAAACAGCTTTGGCTTTCAAAGGTTAGAAGTGGAAGGGGACTCTCAGGTCAGGTGGTGATTTCCTGGACAAAATTTCACGGACAAACCCCTTGGGTTTACAGGCAAAGGACTAGGGAAATTGAAATGATAACAAGGGAACTGAGTGTTACTTTTATATGGGTGAGAAGAACTGCAAATGGCATTGCAGATACTTTAGATAAACAGGGGGGAAACAGGCAGACTTATTTTGGGCTAAATTGTAAGGCTGATTTTGGGAGATTGCAACTCTAGTTTTATCTGTTACTCCTATGGGTGTGGGTAAACTACCCACAAATTTGCAAGCTCAAATTTCACATTGTGATTAATAAAACTTACCTTTGCTGATCATAATTAAATAAATAAATAAGTGGAAGATCAAATAGAAAGGATGAGAGGAAGTCCCTTACAAACTATGTAGGGTAATAAATATGGAAAAGAAGTATAATGTCAATGAATTCTTGGAGACAAAGCTACTTTTCCACTCAGAACTAATCTGAGTGGAACCTCATCTCAGAACTAATCTGGATCTGAGGCCTGATTGTAAATTTGTAACTACCATTTGAAGTTTGATTTGATGAAGTGCAGAGTTTCAGTTGGCCATCAGGGTCCAGCTGGGATTGGAGGCTTCATCTCTGATATTAGAGGTAACCCCTTACGGTTTTTTAGTGGGCCTATTGGTGAAGTGGATGCCTCTGAAGCAGAACCTAGGACTCTATTCACTGGGCTGAGGCAAAGTTATTCATGCTTGGCCATTGCTAGTGGAAGCTGATTCTAGAAGTGGAATTGGCTGGGCTTCTAAAAGTGAAGGTTGGCCTTGGAAATTTTCCCATTTTTTTAATGAGATTCAGGAGCTTGCAGCAGATCTCTCATATTTTTTAGATGGATTCCAAATCTGGGGTGGGCAGTGATTTTTGTATGGTGCTAATTCATTGCCATTGTGATTAGGTTGGGAGCTTTTCTTTACATCCTTCATGCATATCCCCCGCCCCCCTTCTCCTTTCTGAATGAAAGTAACCTTTTTTCAAAAAGAAAAAAGAAAAAGTTGTTTTTCCATTCCTTCATGAACAGAGAGATGCAAGTTAATGATAGTGAAAACACAACAACACTAGGTTGTAAAACTTGTAAGACATGGTTATAAAATATAGAAGTGCTTTACCAATCAAAATAATACATGTCTTAAAATTTAGTTTCTCCTGGAATAAAATGATGTATTCTTGATCATCTTGCATCATTTCATTGACTTGCTAGGCAAGAAAGCTAAAACCAAATATTCCCAAAATATCGCTCCCTAAGGCCTAGACACCATGAGAACCTAAAATAGCGGTAAAGTTGCAATAGTCAGCTATAAATACTCATTTTTATAAGCGAGCATCTGTTTGGATTAAGAAAAATAACAACAAGAATAATAAGTTCTTACTATCAAAAGGCCAAAATAAGCAATGAAAACTTGTTTTGATGGAACTGAATTGCAAATAGGAAAGGGGTAAGTTTCCTAGCTGTCAAAAAGAGCAAAGGAAACCTTACATCATATGGAGCTACTTCGATATCCCCGTTTCACCAAATAGTTTTTTGGCACCACAAACTGTAATGTTTCCAGAAACAAATATAAAATTGAATTACTGATTTTTTCAATTTCAACGAAGATGAATCAAAACAGAAAGACCCCTTCTATGTGATCAAACTATCAATTCACGTTAGAATATTTTAAGTCTTCCTTCTAATTTTCTGCAACAGAGAGCACAGATAGAGAAAACAGCCCTGGGTTTCCCCTCTAAATTCATTTATGAACAGCTAAAGAAGCTAATTTTTCCTTACCTCTATTCTTCTCTTTTGTTCTACCCCTTCGAGGAATCAGATGACTCGGACAAAGAGTGAGAAAACAGTTTGTGTCGTTATAGGGATTTACTTCCAAAGAGAACGAAATGAGCAAGGGAGAGGGAGAGAGAGGTGGGACAGGTGAAATAATTAAATGAAATAAAAAAAGGCGACTTTATTTTCCCCTTTTATATGGAGTTAATTGATTTGAAGGAGCGCCTCGACTCTTTAATTTTGGAAACCCCTTTAGCATTCTGGGTCTGCCCTTCTAGATTTGCCTGTCTATAAAGTAAAATTACGTTAAAGGATTCATTTTTCGCTCTTCCCTACTTTCATTTCTCTCTTACAACACTACTCAAACACTCGCACGAAATTTAAAAAAAAAAAAAAGGAAAGAAAAAGGAATTGAACACCTCAATTCCATAAAACCCATACAACTCATAATTCTTCAAGCAAAGCCATAAAAGTATCATCTTGATTGGAAAGGAGAAAAGGAAAAAAAAAAACAGTTGTTTGTTGGTGCAGATTCATCACAAGAAGGAAGAGGAAGAGGAAAAGAGGTGAACGGTGAACCAACCTGAAAAGCTTCTCAATTTGTTCTTCTTCGCTCCAAAAAGGTAAGAAGGAAAAACCCTAACTTCGTTATGACCCCTCGCAAACTTACTCGAAGACGATCACGGAGCGAGGAGGGAAGGAGAGAACTACTCGAAGAGAATCGACGGAAGAGCCTTGGAGGGAAGAAGCGAATTGGAGTCTCACAAACCTAACTTTACATGGGCAATTTCGGCATTTTCGAAGCGCAGGAAAATTTGATTTGGTAGCAACGAAGCAAAATTGGAATTGCCAAAACATGATCTCACGCCTGTCCAATTTACCCCTTCTTCACGAGAGCCCGGATCTGCTCCTCACTGCCTGGCGCCTCGCAAAGTCCTCACGCGTCCCAAAAAATGAAAAATTCATGGTTTTATAATCGAACCGGTTAGGGCACCGTTTTCCGGTTCGGAGGTTCAATCGTTCGGATCGAACGGTTCGACCCGTGACGTCATAAATAAATAAAAATAAAAAATATTTATATATAATAAAAATACCATAGAAATTTAAATAAAATACACAGAAAAATACAGGAAAAAGAATAATACATGAAAAAATAAAAATATCTAAATATACAAATAATAAAATACATACAATTTTCCAAAAAATATAGAAAATTTTCCAAAAATATAGAAAAAATTCCAATTGTAGTACTTAGACCTTTGGCCTAACTGAAGCATCCAGCCAAAAGATACGTAGTCTAATAACCAAAAACCCAAGGCCCTAAAAAAAACAAATTATAACTTATAATTGATAAATAAAATCATTCATTGATAAATACCCATTATAACACCTCAATGCACCTTACCATTAGCTATTTCAGGCTTTCAGCTTCTAATTTTTTTCAAGTTTATGACAAGCCCTTTTAACCTCTTTTCCAAATATACAAAGAAAAAGGTAAAAAAAAAAAAACTTCTACTAGGCCATAAGCAATGCAAACTATAAAATGAGTACTTTCTTTCGTCTTATGGAAATGGACCCCTTTAGATGGTCAAGTCTTTTAAAATTTTCTCTACACTTCCTGTTAAAAAACACTAAGAAGACAAGAAAATAAATTTTGCAAAAGATTCTATTAATATTGCTATAACGTCGTGTATTCTTAATTCATCAAACATAATACTTAGATACTTAGAAATAAAAAGATCATAAACACAAGTAACAAAAAGAGAAAAAACCAAGTTCACAAAGTATTAAACACAAATCAAAACTTCAAGGTCAACATAGAGTTTGGTTCACTAATCTAATCATCCAAATTCTCCAGATATGTTGGCCCACTTCTCAATGGTACCAACTACCAACCAAAGCCAGGTGGTATTTCACCATCATCTTCATCTTCGGGAGGTTGTGTTTCATTTATATTTCCAACTTAGGTGTTTGTTGCATTTTCCTCAATGATTCTCTATTGCTCATTGAAAAATCCATCATCATCTAAATAACGAAAATAGAAAATTAAAACTCAAAAAATAGCTAAAATAATCAAGTATGGAAATGTCATTTGAGATAATATCAATGATAGTTAGCATCAGTCATAGCTATTTTTCTTGATGGTGATTTCATTATTGAAAATGTTGTCTCATCAGCTTTAAAACGGCATCATTCTCATTACCATCAGGTAATGGAAGATCCTCATCATCGTGCATTATCCAATCTTCCACAACATCAACATGTTCATGCCCAATTGGGTAAAGACTTTCAGTTTTTCTCCTACAAATCAATAAATTATACATTAGATGCAATGCAAGCATTAAAAAATAATAATCATGAAACATAAAAGTTAAAATACTTACCCATCCATCACACGCAAGTTGCAATGAACATATACTAGGTCATTGAGCCTCTGGTGCTCTAACATATTCCTTATCTTCGTGTGTATACGTTAAAAAACACTCAAATTCACATCCAGATGAGCTACACGTTTGGCTAAGGATTTGTACAACAATCATTTTCAAATTTGGAGTGTCACAACCAAATATCGACCACCATTCACCTATATACAATGAAATAAAGTTAATTTAATTTATAAAATAAAATTGAAAACTGAAATAATAAACATGTTATAAGAAAACATATTTATTACCTGTAGGCGTTGACTTAAATGTCTTTATTGAGAAAAGTCTTCCAAAATTATCACGACAAATTTGAAAAAGAGTAAGCTCTTTGTTCAGCTTTATCTCCACATCATCTTATTTGATTGCAAGCTTTTCAATGACATCAAAAACTGTAGACATAATGGTCGGGGATTTAACTTTTGATTTCGGATCATATTGGAAGGTCGGGTTAAAATAATACCCTGCAAGATAAAGCGTCTGACCCATTTGTCTATTCCATCTTCTATCAATAGTGTCCATGATTGGGCCATATTCAACTTTCTTATAATTAAAAAACTTTTTCAGTGATTCATTTGCCTTCAACATTGCATGATACATATAACCCATTGCAGGCCTAAACTCAGAATCTTCAAGTTTCAATGCACTAACAAAAGGTGATGTGAAACACACAATCATTTTGCATTGTGCCCAAAATTCAGAATCCAAAACTATTTGTATTACTTCATTCCACTTTGCATCTTTCGCATACGTAGAATCAATAAAACTCTGATTTGTCACCAAATTTTGCAAATCATGCATGTGCTTCAAAATGCTATCCAGTGCAATGAAATTAGTTGCAAAACGAGTGACTCCATGATGTACTATCTCAATCAAACCAGGTCTCTTCCTTAGCATTGAGAATACAAAAATATGGTTTGTAGACAAATTTGGTAATTCTAGATGCATGTTGAACAACATTTGCAACATAATTTATTTCCCCAATTTCCTTTAACATTAGGTTTCGACAATGTGTTGCACAAGGTGACCAATATATCCACGGAAATTCTGCTTCCAACAATCTTCTTACAACTACATAATTTGTAGCATTGTCAGTGACCACCTGAATAACATTTTATACTTTTACCCAATTAATAATTTCCTTAAACAAAATAAATAAATTATCTGCACTTTTGATTATTTCAAAAGCATCTACAAACTTCACAATTGCAATTTCAGTAGGATAATACACTAAAAAATTAATCAATGTTTGGCTACGTGTATCTGTCCAACCGTCAGCTATTATAGTGCAACCATATGTATCCCAATCCTTACGGAATTTATCAACTAACATTTGCACCTCTTGAACTAAATCCTTAAACAAATTGATCCAATAGTTATGATATTAAGGATCTTTGTACCCTGGACCAATAGTAGTAAAAGCATCAAACATAGGTTGAAAATATCTTGAATGCAAATCATTCAAGGAATACAAACATTACACAACCACTTCATAACAGCATGGTCCACATAATTAATTGCTCCCTTATATGCCAATGCACTCTTAATTACAGGTTGTGCACCTGGAGTGGTCCGTGGAGCAAAATGACTAGCTATTAGCCCTGAAGATGCTTTCCCCTTTACCGATGATGTGGTTGGTTTTTTCCCTCGATAGGTATTATGTGTACTAGGTGGATCTATTTTTTTAATCTCAATATCATCACCATTATCATTCATTCCACATTGTGCTCTAATGTCAACAAAATTCATTAGTTGCTTTTCACTTTTTTTTTTTTTTGGTTATTGATTTCATTCAACAATTGCTCCATTTTGAACCTTACATCATGGGGTACTTTACGACAAAATGCAATCTCACATTTCCTTTGGATAAGGTGTTTCAATCTATTAATCCCTCCCCCTTTAAAAGTCTTTTGACAATAAAGACATGTCATTAACTTTGACCCATTAAGAGGGTCAACTTAAAGGGAAACATGCTCCCAAGCATAATCATTTTTCCCCTAATATTTGATGAAATTGACTATTGTGATGAAGTTGGATCAGATGTATTAGCATTTGGACTTTGAGATTTCATCATCTTAGTTCAATCAAAGAAACCCAACTCAAAAACAAATTCCTCCATACAAACACAAATATAAAATTTAAAACCTTGCATTGACCAAAAGAACCAACCAAGATGTAAAATCACTACATATAAGCAAAAAATAATTAAGCAAATAATTAACCAAAATGTAAAATCAATGCATTAGAAATGAGAGTAAATTTCTTGCAAAAATTTAAGCAAAACTTTCAACATCTGATCATCATATGAAAATTAAGCAAAATATGCATATGGAAATTAAAAACAAATTAAGCCAAATTAATTAAACAAAGAACTAAGCATCTGATCATCAAATGAAGTTTGAGGGTTCAAAAAGGCATATAATCAACAAGAAACTGATACAAAAATACAAGCAACAATTTTCTGCTTTATCAACTTATCGTCTACTGCTCCTAATTATAAACCATAAAATATTCACTAAAAACCTATGTCTAGCAGGTCCAAAGCAAAATGATGAACCAAATGAAGAACAAACAGAGGCTAATGAACCAAATGAATAAAAATAAAATAAAAAAATCAATTAAATCACAAAAAAAATCAAACCTTCAGGGTTTCACTGCCAAGTGCCAGTAATGGTAGATTCGCTGCCGATGGGCTTGGGCAATCAGGCTTGGTCGCAGGCAAGGTGTCGCTGCAAGCCTGCAAGTGCTGAGTGCCGAGTGGATTCGCTGTCGCTACAAGCCTGCAAGTCGGGCTTGGGCTCGCCAGTGCAAATGCCGAGTGCCGCTGCAAGCTCGCCGTACGTCGCTGCAAGTGCTAGATCTTCTCGCCATTGGTCGCCGCTACAAGTGCAGGGTGAGGGTTACTTTTCGCCGCTGCAAGCTTGCCGGTCGCCATCGATGTGTATCGCTGTCAGATGCCGGAGGTGATGGCCGTCGCAGGTGATCGCTCGGTAGGGTGTAAAGGTTGAGAGGAGTGAGGAAGGAACTCGGGAAAATGGGAAATAACCCTAAAGCTAAAGAGAATCAAATAAGGATTCGAACTGGTTGGGATATAATGGGTATTTTATTTTTTGTTTATGTTTTTATTTAAAACATTAAAAATAAAAAGCTTAACCCACGAACCGCTGCCCGGGTCGAACGATTTAGCGGTCCGACCGCTTGGGTCAGCGTTTTTTTGACTTTTCAACGTTTTTTTTTTCTATTTTTTGGTTTCTAGTTAAATCGGACACGGATGGCTGAATGGTTACCGATTTTCTGGTCCGGTCTGGTTTTGAAAACCATGCAAAAAATCGTGTGAATTAACATACAAGTGCGGAGCCTAACAACCATTAATTTCCATTTTGTTAGCCCGCCCCCACCTCCTCATGGAGTATTCCCCCTCCACAAATTTTATTTCTAATTTTCTATTATTTTCGCTAAGCCCCTGCTAAACTCTAGTGCCCTCCATCGGTTGTAGTACTTTCTCAGGTGGACAATGATTTCACGGCAATTATACGAAGTCTCCCTACGATCACCAACGAAATGAGACTGACAATTCTGCTAATTTTTCTTTTCCTGCCTAAACTCTCATACCTGTTCCTTTTCACGAAGAACCCAAATTAATCTAATAGAACCGTGACCATTATCAGTTCAGTTGCATTCGGATAGTAATCTTTTTATTCAACTAGTGGGATATGACAAATCAAGAATGACTTATTCAGAAAAAAAGGGAAAAACTATACAACAAATTCTAAAAAGTTGCTGGTCTCTATATAAAAATACAGAGGTCTCTGTATGCTCCGGTTTGAACTAGAAAACACCATATTCATTCGACAACATGAGATTTTTCCACAAAGATTTACCTGTGTTTGAATCGTCGAAATTGAGCTGCCCTGTCTATTCTCGCTGATGAGATTAATCCCCGCTAGAGATGAAAAGGTTTGGATAGAAAATGAGGGTTTGGGTCCTTTGTGAAGAAAAAAAGAAAGAGGGATGAAAGGGATAAGAGTTTGGACAGGAAAAGAGAAAGCAATAGAGTTGTCGGAGTCTCGTTTCGCTAGTGATCGCAAGGAAACTTTATATTGTCATCGGTAAAATCGCCAGCCGTCGAGGATGGGTGGATGGTGCTTGAAATTATGGTTACTCAGACTGGGGGTGGGGGCGTGGTCTAACGGAATGGAGACTAACGACTGTTAGGCTCCCCATTCGTGTATACAAAATTCACATTATTTTGGGACGTGTGGCGTCCTCACGCCTTGTGAGTATTTTGTGAGGCGCCAGGGAGTGAGGAGCAGATCCCGACTCTCTTCACGAGCGTTGATTCAGATGGTGCCTTCGTCATCGGTGCTAGATATGTGGTGATGTGCCCTCGTTGTTGACACGTATCATGTTATTACTGCTACCCCACCCTAAAGTGGGGCCCGCCTCCTAATTTCCCCAACTAGGAATAAGAACTTGCCTTGCGTACACCATAAAAATGATCAGACTTGCTTATTATTTTGTTTTTAATATACATTTTGTTAGTAATAAATAAAACAAACAAGTAAGGATACACACAATGCAGAATTCTGAATTCCAGCCCCTTACTACTACCCCTCTTCCCCTATAAACCACATCCTACCCGTGAATTTGGCATCAATTCACGGTCAGGATGCATTTCCCCTGTACTTTGGGGTCATAAAATTCTGATCTAGGCTGATTGGTCATTCTCCCTAAATAAAAATGTGTTTTTAGAAGATACTCTGCAAACGCTGACGTGGTGTATCGTGATTCTCCGGGTATCAGGAGTAGAACTGCAGAGAATTTGAGCTCAATGTAGACTTGGTTGAGTGAGCCTGCTCTCTGCAGCTCTTGTGAAAACACTCGACATAGGTGATTGTTGAATGCCCGAAAGATAATCGGCATTCGGTGATGATCCAAGCATTTCACCAACTCCAAAATGATAATTGCAATAGCAAATTGCATGTCAAACCCTTTTTATTCAGGTAAGCAGTTTCTAGACCGGATATAGTCCCAACAAGGGTCCCAACAGGCAACAGCCATTGCAGTAGATTATAAACATCTACCAACAGGGATGATGTGCCCAATGCACGGCTGCAAAAGCTGTTGGGAGAGTTCGGTTTAGCTTTCTAGTTCCCTGCAGAATAAGCCTCGCAATCGCCCCACTGCACATCCCCTCCGTGCACTGGGACTATCTCCCATCACAATGAACGGAAGGAATGTATGTGGGGCACGCCCTGTGGCCTGTGGGAGTGTTGGGAGCCCCTCTGAACTCTAGTTGGGACCGGATTGTCGGATCCTGTGTTGGGACCTTATTTGAACTCTGCAATTTCAGCTTTGGTTGCTTGTTTTCTGATAGGTGAAGCACTTGAGAGTTGAGAGTTAATGGTAGAACACGCAGAGAAATTTAAAATGTTTTTGGATATATGACACGTTACTAAAGCTTAGTTTGGAGGTGTGAGATAAAAGAGTAATTTTGTTCAATACTATTTTTTTGAGTAAAAAGACAAATAGGGACATTGGTAATCCAATCCAAAGCCAAAATGATTGTTGAATGCCCGAGAGTATAAATGATGAATTGGATTGATTAATGAACCAATTTTTCACATAACTCCAAAATTATGAGACCCCTACTGTCTAGGTATTTCGGCCTTGATTTATGTCTAACTAGTGAATGACCCCGTCGTAATAAGTAGGGGAAGTTAATTTTATATATATATATATATATATATATATATATATGGGTAATTGTCTAAACTTCACCAAAACTTTTTAAAATGTCTAAATATATAAATACATAATTATCGTCAATTATTATTAGTACTCCTCTCTTAAATTCACCATTTCAAAATGTCTAACTAGAATTCGTTAATTATTATTAGTACTCCTATCTTTCAAAATGTTGATTCATCATTATCGTCATCATCAATGACAACAACTTG
The DNA here is from genome assembly GCF_056320005.1 of Nelumbo lutea. Taxonomy (NCBI): domain Eukaryota; kingdom Viridiplantae; phylum Streptophyta; class Magnoliopsida; order Proteales; family Nelumbonaceae; genus Nelumbo; species Nelumbo lutea. The sequence continues at coordinate 16,903,012 of NC_142685.1, read as the reverse complement.
ATAAATACATAATTTGAAAAAAAAATATGTAAATAACATTAATTTATTTTTTATCTTTTGAAAAACTGAATAAGAGAAAAATAAAATGGTTAGCATTGCAAATGAAAAATTATTTGAATTTTTGTGAAAAACATTATTGAACATAAAAAGCCAATTATTCAAAAATAAGGTCGTTAATCAAAGAGTATTTAAAATTTTTCAGTAAATAATAATTTTAAGAAATTAAAATTATTAATTAATTATCTATCCAAATTAAAACGGGTAATTTCAGCAAATAATTTTAAGTAATTAAAATTTTCTGTTAACATTTTTTTAATAATAATCAGTATTATTAATATATTAATAATTATGAATTCCGTAATAATTATAAGTATATTATTATTTTTATTAACTAATAATATATTCTTATTATGTGTGTATTGATTTTGAAGCCAGTAATATTCAAGTATTATTATTATTTTGATTGAGTAATTAATTTGTTATAAATATGATTTTTAGTAAATAATTAATATTAATATAAAATGATTATGTCCCAATTAATAATTAATATTATCAAAATACTTATTAATTAACATTCTGAAATAATAATTATCATCCTTAGTATTAGTAATAATTAATTATAATTATTGGTAATAATAATAATATAATTATATTAACTAATATAATAATATTAATTATAATTACTTATAATAATAAAATTAATTATTTCATATAAATGTATGAATTTTAATTTCTGATAATAATTATAATATAAATAATTAACATTAAATATTTATTTTCAAAATAATTAATATGAGTTAATATAAATATGAAATGATTATTGCCGAATTATTAATTACCATAATGAAAATATTTATTAATCATCATTTCGAATTAATAACGAGCAATATTGTGAGTAATAAATTATCAATAATTAAGTATTAGCGGTAATTATTATAAGAATGAATTTTCAATAATTAATTATTATCAGTGAGTAATTATTATTATTAATTAATAGCTGTAATTAATTAATTAGAAGTAGTTAATAGTAATTAACAATAATTAATAGTTGTAATTAATTAATTAGAAGTAGTTAACAATAATTATTATTAGTAATCAATAGCTATAATTAATTAATTAGTTTAGTAGTTAACATTAATTAATAACACAATTTCCTTTTTTTATAGGAAATGATTGAAAGTGAGAGCTTCCCACTTCTAACAACTCTACATGGTGGTAGGCTCCACTCTCCATGTTAGTGGGGTCTTTTTTTGAACTACCACTAATCAGAATTTGACATGTGTCCATTTTGTTTAAATCTTTGAAATGACAGGTGTCTGAATGTAAATGAGCCACATGTCTAACTATAGGGGGCTTTGGCCTGAAATCATTACTTTTAATATATATAGTTTTATGCCCTCCCTTTTGGGCTAAAACTTGGGTCAGGTTAGCTCAAACCCAACTTAAATTTAGATTGGGCTAGGTCTGCAACTTGGGCCAAGCTAACTACAATCCACTTAACTTCAGCTGAAATCAGATTGTTAAATATTATATAAACATCTATTTAATATATCATTCATATGTATGTATCTATTTATATGCATATGTATATATGTATGTGTATATTAATAATTTTAAGTTTAAAAATAACAAGATATTTAATATTAAAATATTATTGAAAACTAATGTTTTATAACACTAGGATAGGAAGCATGAGAAATTGTCCATTCTTGTTAGGGTAAAACTTAACAATGTCCATGCAACAAACGGGCCCTGTTGGTATATACATACATGCATCTATATTATATATAAAAGTGTGAGTGGAATGTGAAACTTCTTTTTGAGAGATGGTATAAAAAGCCATTTTATTATAGTTTTAATGACATATTCAGTGGCTACTAAAATGCCCATAACTGTGCATTTAGTCAATCTCTAATGGTAAGGGTTGAAAATGTAACTTCAATTATTACTTCCCACCTCATTTAATCTCATTTCATCAAGTCTTGTAATTTGAATTATTAAATTTAACTTTTCTCTTATTAAATTAGATATGTGTCAATATTTTTAACAATATAAACCCATATATTTTAAAACTGGCTCAAAATCAAAATCATTTTTAATCGAAGTGGTGGCTAAGCATTCAACCATCTGGATCAAATTGATCAACTTACAAAGTCATTGTTAGGTAATAAAATTTTTAAAATATAAATAAATATAGAAAATTTTATAAGATGCAGAAAATTACATATTTATGATTTTATTAATCAAATTTAAAAAATAATTGTAATAAACAATAATTATTTTTATTGGTAATGAAAATAAAATATGTAATTTAGAACTGACCATAGATGAAATTATTTTACTATTTTGGCAAATATCAATAGTTCAAAATTTGGGTCAAACATGTTAACCTTTAATGTCATAAATAAATAATAAAAGTTAATAAAATATAGAAATACAAAAATGAAAAAAAGACGTAAGTTTTGCAGAGAAAGACATTTAAGCACATTATAATATCATATATCTATCATATTAAACAAAAAGTAAATGTGACATATTAGAATTATTTTTACACATAAAAATACAAAAAAGTTATATAAAAAAGTGAACACATTTATAATTCTATGTTTACACCACTATTAAAAATATGAATAACATTGTGAAACTTTCTTTTGATTAACATATTAATTTTTGAATTTAGTCTCTATTTAATTATGATGTTTAAATTGTAAATTGAATTACTACTTTTCACCCCATTCAATTATCTCTATTTAAATATTACATTTTTATTTTATAAATGTGCAAAAAAATATAAAAAGATTAATTATTACAAATAGAAGAATCTAGCAAATCAAGTAGGCCTATTAATGATACTTGAAACTTCACAACTCGATCAAATTATCACATATTTGGATAAAATGTGTATGTAATTGGATTTGGATTTGCAATATGCATCAAGTTAATAATAAGAAACAAAAAATAAAAAAAAATACATAAGTATAAAAAAAAATTGAATACACTATTACTATCATTAATATATATATATATATGTGTGTGTGTGTGTGTGTGTGTATGTGTGTGCATGCATGCATGCATATTAGCAATTTTAAGTTTAAAGATATTTTCTTATGATCACAATTATGTGCTTTTCACATATAATACCTTGACCTTGATTTTATAAAATAATAACAATTGTCAAATTAAAAAGAATTAGATAAATTTGGTCAATCCAAAGGCAACATCAAAACTTTGGGTTGGGTTTGGCTTGCATTAGCGGTTCAGTAGCTTAAGTCGAGTTACCTGACTTCACTGATTTGAACCCTTGCATCCAATACGGTCCTACCAGGTCCCATCTTCATGTGACCACTGATATGAGTGAATAAAAAAGGTCACATGAAAACATATCTGTATCAAAACTTAAAAAAGAAAACGGAAAAAAGTGAGAGGAGAAATATGGCTTAGGATGACATTTTTTGCATACGTCCACATACATTACCCGGGTTGACCCATCCCGGAATTTTTTGGGCCCAACAGAAGTTTTCTTACCAAGTCTGTCTGGCTCGTCCATAAAATCATTTATATATGCAATCATACATGCATGCACGTATATATAAAATTTATATTCTTTGGAATTTTAAATATAAATCCATATTCAAATTTTAAGTAAGTTGTATTTTATTAAGCAATAAGAAGTATTTTTATTAATTTACGTAGGCAGAACCCAGATGCCCAACCTAGTTATTCCAACTCGAGCTCCGCCCTAAAAACAAAGTTAGGCCCGAGGTGCAGGTTAGGGGTGCCAATGGACCGGTTTTGGATTAGATCCGTCCAAACCAAAATCAATTTGGGTGGATTGGACAGACCAACAAGACATGTTGAATTGGACCAGTCCAGACTAAATGGTTCAAGGTATTTATTGGATTGGATTGGACCTATTCCATCCATACTGAATCTATATTGGATTGAGCCAATATATGGTCCATTGAGAGAAGATAAGAATATAGGTGTCAATCGACCATGTTTGTGTTAGAATTAATCTAAGGGCATGTTTGTTTGCTCTAAAGTCCAACATAGGAAATTGTAATAGTTACATTAAGAAATATATTGGTATTTATGAACTTTTCTTTCCTCTAAACCTTGAATATAGAAATTGTTGTTTTGAATTTTGAATTCTGAAATTTATCAAATATCCATTTTGACCCCATATATGAGAGTTTTTGTTTGTCTTTTTTGGGGGGTATCATTGGAAACAAAAAGTTGTATGATTGCACTTTAAGAGATAAGAGATAAGAGGAAACGAACAATCAATTTTCTCTTAAAGTTAAAATGTTCCTATTAAGTAGGGTTGTTCATGGGTCGGGTTGGGTCGGTTTACTATGGTTTTCCAACCGACCCGACCTGGTTGGGTTACTTGACATAGAAACCGAAACCGACCCAGTGTTAAGCAAAACCGACTTGGTCGATTTGAGTCGGATTGGGTCGGTTTCGGTTCTAAGTTCATCCCTGTGATAAAATCTTGCTAATTTTAAAAACAATCATAAATTGAACATCATTTCAGCCATCTCCTATAATAAAATTTAAATGAAAAGTTAATCACAAAAGTTGTTCATTAATCACTATTCACTAATCCAAAGTTTCTTGCAACCATTCAAAAACTAGGTGGCCTAATGGGCTTTGGAACTTCATGTTTGAACTATGAACTAAGTCGATTCGGTTTAGGTCGATTTCAGTTTTATTGTGTGAAATCCGAAACTGACCCGAATCATCGATTTAGGAATTTACACAATGCAAAACCGACTCGTGCTGATGAAAACCCAACTGAATCAGGTTGGGTCGGTCGGGATTGATCGATTTGATCGGATTGGGCCTTCTTATGAACAGCCAATTGACACCCTAGTATGCAGACAATGCCATGCCTATGCATATCTCAAAATGTTCCTAGAACTTCGTACAGAATCTAGCCTGGTTGGGGTTGTTCAAGAGTGTTGCATTGCAACCCACCACAACCAGCAAATAACAAGGGGGAAGAGGAACTGAATAAACATGACATTAATAAAAGTAGGGGGTGCTTGATATCACGGGGTTGCTGAATTCTTTTGCCACCATATAAATTTAATATACGCATTTTCATTTTACCAATTATCATATCCTACTTGATTGGACTAGTTCAAATACAATTATTTATACTGTTCTTTATCTCATATTATGTGAAAATCAATTTTGGAGGAAAACATCATTGGAATATTTCTTGATTAGGGACACATTGTCCTATATGCGCTTATGTGTATATTACACAACAATGACATTGTACTTTGTGTTTAATATTATTTTTTTCACAAGTTCTAGTGATTAAATAAAGTAAACACAATACACCAAAATACCAAACACCTCTTTAGACTAGTCTCTTAAGTCTTGGGTCAATTAAATTGGAAAATTGTAGATGTGAATGACATTTTATGTGCCCCCCAAACAAGGCTGGAGTTTGGATTTTAGTTGAGTCCCAACAAACAAGGGGAAACAAGTTGAGTAGGAAACCTTCTTTCTCTTTCTAGTTGCTTTACTTATTTTTCTTCCTTGTCCTTTTTGTAGGAAACCTCACACGAGGTTGGGATTGAATTTATAGTAGTTAGGGAACCTGCCTTGGTAATAACTGGCCTTGATAGAACCTGCATTGGTAGAATTGGCTTAATTAACCTTGGTAGAACCAACATTAATGGAACTGAAACTGCATAGACTTGAATCAAACCTGATTAAACTTATTAAAACCAGCCTTGGTGGAACCAAAATTACCTAACCTTAGAACTGAGCCTGTCTTAAAATAAATTACAAAATACTTTGAGGATGTGAAGAATTGGATCCATATAGTAATGGTTACAAAGATCACAACCTTACTTAATCATTGAATTTAGCCAATGAGTTCGAATGATGGATTATGTATTAATTGCATTATATTGTTTGGGCTAATTGTGGATAGTATTATAAGTTGCATTGAGATTGCATTCAACTAAAATGTGAAATGTGTGTAGAAATGGATTATGGATTAGTAAAATTATGTGGTATTATTTATGTTTTTATAAAATGTCTTATTTTTCCTTGAGATTGAATGACTGTGGATTTGAAATGTGAAATGTTTATGATAAATCGTTATCCAAAACTAAAGCTTAAATTGTTATTATTACTATTGTTGTTGTTGTTATTTAATAACAGGTTTTGTGGGTGGACCCTAGAATCAACCTTGGAACTATCAAGGCCATAACCAATTTTGATAGGGTAGGTTTTGGTTCCAAAAAGATTGAATCAACCCTAGTATTAGGTTATAGTTTTTGCCTTAGAGGTGAATTGAACTGAACCATGCTCACACTAATTAGAATCATTGGGGGGGGGGGGGGGGGAAGAGAGAGAGAGAGAGAGTCCATTACAAGTTGAATGGGCTAAATTGAGCCAACAAAATGAAAAAGACATGGGTTGAAGTGGTTAGAAATGGTTTGATGGTCCATGGTTTAACAATTGACATGACATTGAATGAAACAAGAGAATTCATGTAACCAGCAAAATTCATGTTCTATGAACTATTTGACCCCATTCCTTTCACGATAAGTTATTTACATGGATATATGCATTTACTCGAGTAAGTCTTACTTAAGAAAATGCTACTTAGATTAAGTACATTTACCACATTCTCTGGCCTATTCCCCCCTCCTCTATGGGTAAGTAAGTTATCCACCTCCCATGTGATTTGTTGGTTTCGACTCATGATGAGCTTCCTTTTATCGATGTTTCTGCTTTGAATTAATTTTCAAAACCTTGTTATAATTATTTGTTGAAAAATGAAGAAAAGAAGTTTGCCTTACAACATAAGAAAGGATAATACTAAAATAATGATGCTTTTATCCACTAAAAAACAAAGAAATAATTCATTGAGTTCAGTTAAAGTCACTTCAACATGTATCCATGGCCCGTAAATGAAAGAATCATAATATATACACTTAAACCAATCAAAGTTTTTTTTTTTCTAATTATTTTAATAAAACACCTATACTATATAATTGCTTTAGATTTTTATATTACAAGTTATACAAGTTAAATATAAATACCATATATCATATATGATTAATATTTTAATTATATATGTACATAATATGCTGCTCTTACACTATTACTTAATAATTGCTTAGGTTGATATTTTAAATAATTGTTTTTTTAGATTAATCACAAGCAGCCACCATACACTTAGGGGTGATAAAACTTAGCCACGCGAACTTTGTTTTGCGACAAAGACCTCCCAAAACTTCTAGACTCTGAAACATTGTCCTTGATTTGCTAAAATTGCCCAAATGGGATTCTATGGGCTTCACAGAAAAAAAAAAAAAAAAAAAAAAAAAACTATCTTTAAAGCACAGATCGTTCTCATTCTCATGACGAATTTTGTCGAAAGAAAATTGAGAGAGAAACTTGTAGGCATTAAGATTTTAGAAAACAAAGTAAACAAATTTAAAATGGTCTCATGAAATGGTATAAAAGGTAATTTAAGGTTTTAGAAACATTTAACAGAACGTTGCATGAAAAATCTGTTGTGATTGTTGTTGCATGCAATCCGATTGTTTGAAATAAAATACAAAAGATTTGACTATGATATCAGAAAGAGTTTGAAATAAAATTTTCGAGATTTCAACATGGTGTAAACTATTATGTTAGTGAATAATAGTTATTAAGGCTCAGTTTGGAAGGAGTATAGATATAAATACGTAGAATGCAAAACCATACATTTTGTTTTATTTTGTATATATTTGATTATTTATATATTTGTACTCCTTCCAAACAGCCTAAACTATGGCTTTTTCAACTGTTGACTGGGGTCAAGGTGGGTTTTAAGAAAACCCAAAATTCTAAAGTAACACAGGATGAGACGGGGATGGTATTTATCCACCTGCCTCAAGTTTGGTCCCTAAACTACCTCAATTAAAACATTATATAAATAAATTGTATATATAAATATATATTATATTACATTATATAATATATTATATATATTATTTTTGAAATGGATATGTTAGAAGCTACTTCCCATAAACCAAATCAATTACATACCCTTCTAAGGCATAAAGATATTAAAATTTGTAGAAGAATTTATAAATAAAACAACTTGATCAAGTTTTATGAGGAGTTTACAATATATAAAAAAGTAGAAGAAAGCCAATCCAAAATGGTTGGGGAGGGCAGGGCAAATTTGGGTTCCTAATTCCTTATGGGGATGGGGCAATTGGGATCTGTTTCTTCTAGAACGCTCTTCACACCAACCTCACAGTATGTTTCATCCACACAATGTGAACATCTCCTACACGAGTCTGGATTTTTTACCTACGACAACTCTACCTGCATAACATTACAGCCTCACATGGAAAACATCTCATTCTCTTACTTGTTAATATGCATAGAAAGATATTCCCAATGCGTGGAAGTAGTGTTTTGTGGGTAGGCGTGGATAGAATTCTTGTGGGCAAGAGATCCAAAGTCCTCCCAAGTCCAGCTTTTCTACCCATGACAAATCTATCCACACCTACTCACGTAATAACTCAGCCACACATGAGGAATATCTCATCCAAAGTCTTCCCATACTTTCATGTTATTACTAATGGGAGATGTTACAATGTTGGTGTGATGAGCAAATTCGGATTTGGATGGGATGAGACTTGGATTTATAGCCCCATGGGTACAAGGTAAGGTACAAAAATTGTCATGCTCCGTTGCTATTCCTACAACTCATAAGCTTATGATGCATTCTTTTTTTAATTTTTTCTTTTTTTTTTTTGGGGGGGGGGGAATTCCCGATCAGTACCCTGTACTTTGGCTCGAGTAACAAATCGGTCCTTGAATTTTAAAATGCGACAATTGAGTACCCGAACTTTCAAATCGTGACAATCCAGTACCTGCTGTTAACCAGTCCGTTAATCAGCCGTTAAGTGACATTTGAAAAGTCAAAAATGCCCTCTGAATGTCTTATAGTTCTCTTTAATAACCATCCAAACGTTGACACAAAACTGAACAATCCCAAACCTAACATCTTTTATTCATAAGTTAGTGACTGTTTAGAAGAATCTAGAATTTGGGACTGTTCATTTTATTGTCAATGTTTAGATGGTTGATAAAGAGAATTAGATGGCCTTTGAAGGACATTTTTGACTTTTCAAATATCACTTAGTGACTGATTAATGAACTGATTAATGACAAATATCTCACATTTTTAAACTTTGGATACTGAATTGTTATATTTTAAAGTCCGAGGACCAAATTATCACTCAAGCCAAAATACAAATAATTGATTGAAAATTCTCTTTTTTTTTATTGATTAAATTCCAAATTTCCACTAGGACCTTACCAACCACATTGTTGGCACCTTGCATGATGAAATCGTATTTGGATTGGCATGATGGTCTCAGCACTCCTTAGTGGCGGGGCAAAGTGCTGAAATCCAGAAGTTCTGAGTCTTTCTGTGCAAAACAAATTTAGGGGGTTAAGTGTTACGGAACCCAAAATGCAGGGTGACTTTGGTGAAATTTATCCTCTTTAATTACTGTGATATTTTTGAATCCTTTTAATTATGATGAATTGATGATTGATGATTGATGACCACGGGTTACTGGCTAGCCCTGCATAATAATCTTCCGTCGACCATGTCCGTTTCTCCTGGAGGCTGATTATGGTTGATGTTTTATCTCGTGAGAGCAGATGGCTAAGCCAGCTGTGATGGTTAATGTTGTAGATGTCTACATATCTGTCTGGTGTCTACTGATTCTATTTATTCTCCAAACCTGGTTCAGGAATCACAACCTCTTCAATCTCATTCTCAGGTAATATTATTTCTTCGAAGTTTTGATGGATCAGTAAATTCATTATGAACAGAAAACAAAAATTGCATTTTCGGTTTCTTTATTGCCATCATCCTTTTTTTTTCCCATTCCCTAGTTAGATAGGATGCTATACTGCTAAAAGAATATGATGTTTGAGTTCCTTACAACACTTTATTTATTTATTTTTATTTGTGTTCATCGAACTTCCATATACAAGTCTTACAAAAAAAAAAAAAAAAAAAAACTTCCATATACAAGATGATTTCCTTGCTTTGGCTACTTACATTTTATTTTACTTTAACAAATTTTCTTTGTATTTCGTTTGTTATAGAAAGTCTGACTTCATTTAATTCGAGTGTCGATAGCCATTTTCCACAAATGGAAAATTTGTCATGATAAATATTCCTTGAATTCATTTCAATGAAAATCGGGGTTTTTTCATGACTTTTACTTTTTATGAATGTGGCAGGCATATAATCTGAGCTATGATCTGGAGTCCCTTCGAGACAGTGTTTGGTGAAACTCTGGCTCTCCTAGTTGCCAAGATAGCCGATGTTAGGGATGCATGAAGTATGTCCTCATTGTCTCTTTGTCTGTGCCTTCCATTGTAGGTCGGGTTTATATCCATCCCAATAAGCTATTTCTTTAACTAGACTGTTTGAGCCGTCTTCTCTGGCAAGTCAAATGGAGCGTGGGAGCTCTACTCAAAGTCTTTCGAGTAGAGGCGGTTCTGGTATGTGAATCCTAGTAATTAATTGATTTTCATTTTCGGTGCATGGGACTTGTTTGATTGATGGAGTTTTTAAAGTACCTCATTTGATAGATCATGAAAATTTGCTACCAGTGGCATATTGATTGGCATGGTGCTTGTAGATGGGAATGAGATCCACTATTCTATCTTTCAATGGGTCCTTGCTAAGAGATCTTATATACAAAACTTGATGTGACTGGATGTATTTTTGGAGGTCAGAAATAATATGGGGAGTGGTACAGCAAAAGAACTAACTTGGATGTTTAAGATCACCAGTGTTATTATTATTATTTTTTTTGAAAGACAACACATGACATTGATTTTGGAATTTAACCTTTGAGAGGACCAATGTCTTTACATGTCTGTACATCGCCATATGTATTGGTAAGCATGTGCAGCATGGCTGATACCAAGAATCCTTGGTGATATATTGGTCTTATGGTTCATATAAAAAACTTCCTCTTTGTTGATATCTTTAGCTGAAATTAGATGACCCAGCATTTCTTACTTTATCCTTTCTTCTTTCTGGATGCAGACATGGGAAGCAGCCGTTATCTGATAGAGTCAGGGTTCTATCTCACATCATTAGCTGCAACAATCTTCGTTGCAGCACTTATAACAGTTGGGGTTTTGTTTATCACTTTGCTGGTAGCATTAACTCTCATGTTACAATCCTGTCAAAGTAGGAATTCTGGGGTTGTTCAGCTCCGGGAAACAAGAGTTGAGTATGATTATTGCAAGAGTTTTACTCTACATGCGGAGCTTAACAACTTGGAAGTGGCCGAGTTTCCAACGATATGCAAGGCACATGCCATTTCATACATCAAAGAAGGTCAATATCTACGAGATTTGAATTTCACCATAATGATAGCTGAGAACTACTTTAGTAATTTGACACCACAGGATGATGGGTTGGATGTTATTTTGATTGATATAGATGATATATTTCCATCTAATCCTCATCGTCCCCATCCCTTACTGTTCAGGTAATTTTTCTAAGACCACTGTCTTATGATGCCGATAGCATTGTTGGACTCTTTTGTCTACCTTCTTGTGAAAATTACTGTTATGCATCATAAATGTAAATGAATCCCATAAAAAAATCATAAATATAAATGGAATCTAACTTCAAAATTGGTCGTTTGGTGGTTATTTCACTGCTATCATACAAAAGAAATAGTTGTTTATTTATTTATTTATTTTTTAAATTCATAAAGGCATACCACATGACTTCTAAATCATCATTATCAGGATCCAACACCATGAGAGTTTGGCAAAAGTTTTAGTGCTGGCTGTCAACCTGATACAACCCTCCTCCTTTATCTGGGCTTGGGACCACATGAGTTCTAAATGCTCATATTCTCTCATTGGATGCATATGTCTTACTACTATTGTGAGAACGTATGGCCTGATACAACCCTCTTCCTTTGTCAAGCTCAGCTTTTTTTGTCCAGTTTTGTCCGTCTTAGGCTTTCTTCCTCCTATGATAATCATCAAGTGAATTGAGAAGATTATTAAGGACTTGCTTTAGGAGCTTGGGGCTTCAAAAAAGGATTATTTGGCGAATTGGGTAATGGTTTGTAGGAGAAAGAAATACTAAGCATTGTCTTTAGGCAGAACTAGGGGATAGAAATACTAACTAATAAAGTGGATTTAAAGGTTTCTTGCTGACAAACAGTCTTTGGCATTTGGTTGTCAAGAGTGTATATGGATTTGACCAGACAGGTTGGGACTCCATTCAACTATTGTGATGACCCTAAGGTGCCCTTGGAAACTATAATGATCTGTATTTTTTTTTTTTATTTATAGATTCATCAGGTATGGTTCTATTTCTAACAGGTGAATTAGGATTATTGGAGGTTGTGGAGGCATTTATTTTAATAAATTATTACATATCTGTGGTGGTTGTGTAGCTTTGGAAGTATATTGGGTTTATGTGTAAATTTTGGGATTGTTATGTTTGGACTTATTTAAGACACCAGTGTATTGGTTTAGAGATGATACATTGAGAGGAGAGGGTTGGATGTATTTATATTCTTCAGATTTCTCATACCAGAATGACCCTCCTCATGTTGATGGGCCTTGTGGCCAAACCGTGTAAATCTATTTTCTCTCTATTTTTTATTTTCTTTGTTTTTATGGTATTTTCCCCACTTCATTTTTTCTTTGAAAACTGATAATGTGTTGCATTGTATTGTATTAATGAGAAACTTCAGCACCCATGGTATTTTCCCCACATGATCTCTACAGGTTAGTTATCATTAGCCCTGCTAGTGCTAGAATGTCTTGAATTGGAGGCACAGCCCATTGCTTTTGCATTTTGTTTTTAACCAAATCTGTGTCTAGTAAAAGCAGCATGTGTGGCTAAGACTGAAAGGTGCAAAGTCAGGGTTCTAACCCTTATGACTGAGTACCCAAAATGCTCAGGTCTTCTTTCTCTAGTGTGGCAATGATTAAGAAGAGAAGTTTCTTGTTCTTGGTTTTGTATGCATAGCCAAAGCAGGGCGAGAGAGTGTGAGATTTGGGACTGAGGTTGTGAGAGCAATTAGAGAGTGACTCTATGATCTCCTAGTATTTTTCATAGTGATTTTTCCCGGATTATCTTCACTTGTGGATGTAGGTCAATGACTGAACTACATTAAATTCCTGTGTGTTCTTGAGTTGCTTTATTTTTTCTGTTTTTTCCCTATTTCTCTGTCTGCCAATCAGTTTAGATCTTTGTTTTGTCACTACAAAATACAAATTAGTATCAGAGCATCTGGGTGTTTGATTGTATTTGTGATGGTGGCAAGAGCCGCATCAGCGGTGAAATATGAAGTAGAGAAATTTGATGGAAGAAATGATTTTACTTTGTGATGTATCAAGATGTGCACCCTGTTGGTGCAACAAGGGTTACTCAAGTCACTGAAAGGGAAGGAAGCTTTACTGGTGACAATGTCAGAAGACGATAAGGAGGATCTCTTGGACTGGGCACATAGTGCTTTCTATTCAATTGTGCTTATCTGATGAGGTTGTTGAGAGAGGTTTCAGAAGAGACTACGACAGTCAGGTTGTGGCTCAATTTGGAATCTCTGTACATGATCAAATCCCTGATGAACTGGCTGAAACAACGATTGTACACTCTCTGGATGAAAGAAGGTATGTCCATCAAAGATCACCTTGATGGATTCAACAGAATAATTTAAGATTTGAAAAATATTGATGTGAAAGTTGAAGATGAGGACAACTCTTATTCTGTTATGTTTGTTACCTCCTTCATATGATCATTTTATTGATCCTATTAGATAATTAAAACCTATTCAGGGACCTCTCCCAAAAGCTTAAGCTTTTAGGTTGAACTGTTCCATGAGATGGTATATTGGTATTAGAGCCTGTTTGACCAAGTGGTCCAGTGTTCGATCCTCGTCACCCCCATTATAACTAATTAAATTTCAATACAAGGTATGAGTGGGCTTGTGTTTGTCCATGCTTCAAGCTTGATGGGCTTTTGAGGAAGGGGCATGTTAGAGAAAAAAATCCATTTAGGGAAGTCCCTGAATCGGTTTTTTATTCTCTAACAGATGCCATGTTATATGGGAAAGATAGTATCTCTTTGGAGGATGTTAAAGCAGCCTCAAACTATAGGGAGTTGAAAAGCGGGTGCCAGAAAATCATGTTGAGAATCAGGCAGATGGCTTGATTGTTAGAGGTAGAACAAAAGAAAAAAGGGTCACGAGGTTGGGCACATTAGAAAAAAATGTTCAAAACACAAAAATAAGGGGAAAAAGAAAATTGAAGAGACCTTTGGTTCTGCAAATGTTGCTAGTGAAGGGGAGAGTTCTGATGATGCTGACAATGTTTTGGCAATGCCTGTTAGTAGCTCAGGTGATGATGGATTCTTGATTTGGCTTGTACCTTTCACATATATCCCAGTAAAAATTGGTTTTCCACATACAATGGTTGAACCACGTTAAATTTTGTGCTCTTGACTCTTGAGTTGCTTTATTTTTCTATTTTCTATTTGCCAATCAATTTAGATCTTGGGTTTGTTAGTACAGCAAGTGTAGGATTCGGACATAAATTAATCATTAATGGTCTTCATCAAGGTTTGGACTGAATTGATTTGGAGTGAGTTACTGCAAGTTCCAGGATTTTCAGCTGAGTATGTGATTGGGAAAGAAAGACAGTTAATGCAATGAATTTGTTTAAGCTGAAAATATAGCATTTAATGAGGAAGAGCATTACAGGACAGAAGGATTTTCCACTATTTTTTCTGAGAATTTTGAGGGTGTTATATCAAGTTTTCAGGTCTGGAAATCTCGGAAATTAATCTTGCATGAATTGTGATCCCATAGTTCATTGATCTTAAGAATCTCAGCAGGGGGATTTAGATTCACTGCATTTTCTTATGCCCAAATTTCTGGTTGGTCTACTTGATCACTTGTCAGGCCTCAGGGCATTTTCTGGATTGCCATTTGAGGGTCTTTAGACATAACTCAAATACTTTTCTTATGAAGAGGTAGTTTTTACAGGACTACTAAGATTATTTTTACATTTCTGGATCATTTTTAAAAGCTGTTATGATTGGTTATGGCTTTTCATTTTTTTTTTCTGAAATTAATCAGGTTATTTTTTGTTTTTCATAGTTGACTCCTTGGGTTTGGACTTTTTTGATCAATTCCTTGGGTTTGGACTTTCCATCAGCTGGGATCTCTAGAAGGGTCTATAGGCTTGGTAAAGAACAAATCTGGAAATCAGATTCATATATTTTCAGTAACTTTTGGATGATTCCTTCAGTTTTCTCAATACATTTGGACCTGCCATGGGCAGCCCTAGTAAAGCTGTCATGCTAGCAGCTCAGGCATTAGATAAGGTTCCTATTTTGCATTTTCATTGTTTTGTTTGTGAGCAAAGTAAGAAGACTTATGAAGTGGGTATTCTGATTTGGTGGATTATTACAGTATTTGGTTGATTGCTTTGGTATCTGGTTCAATAACGCTGTTGGCTTCTCTATTTGGTAGCTTCTTCTTCTTTACTTCTCCAGTTTGGTGTTCATGCACTGGTTTCATGATTGTTGACTTCCCTTGGTCACTACTGGTTTTTTGATATGCTCTCTACTTGTTTGATCTGGTTTATAGGATTTTTTTTTCTCCAGTTGGTTGCCCGATGGCAACTCTGGTTTGATAATCTGGTCCCGTTATCTGTTTTTTTTCATCTCTCTGGTGCTTGGGCTCTGATGCAGTGATGCTTACGTTAGTTTCAGTTATTTCACTTATTTGACATGGTAATGTGTTGTGCTTCTCCTGGTTTGTGATTGTGGTTTGGTGATTATAGGTAGCTTTCTGTTTTGAGCATCTATTGGTGTTTTATATAGAGATTTTTGGAAGCATTTGATTAGTGCTTCACCCAGTGGTTTGGTTGGTAATTCTATGCCTGAGTTGGCTTTCTGTTGGTCAATTCCAACTTTTTGGCCTCTTCTGTTTTTGTTTCCTCCAGCATGCTATATTTTGTTAAGTTCCTTCTTTATATTCAACCTTAAAAACTCAAGTTGGTTCACTATTTTGAGTTTGAGGGAAGGTGTAGAAGATATGGTTGTATCTGGTATTCTGGTTTTTCTTTTAATGATGATACTAGCGAGGGGGGCCCTGCTTCGCAGGGGCTAATGACAGGACAAATTGCTCCTTAACCACTTGGTATAGAAATCTCAGAATTAGAATTGTGTGCAAATGGCAAAATGGAAGTTTAAATAAAATAATATTTTTTTTTTCAATTTTTTTTTTTGTATGCACTTGTAAATAAAAGAAAACTTGTTGCAAAGTTGCATTTCTTTTCAAAATTAATCCAAAAAGAAAATAATTTTTGTTTCCTATAAAGATCAAAATAAAATTTAAAAATAAAAAAAATATTTCACTTATGCAAAGCCAAAACAGTAAAGTTTTCCCTCCAAAAAGGCTATTAAATCTCAGAGCCATAATTACTTAATTTTATTAGTAAAGAAGGCCATTGAATTACAGAACTATAAATACTTAATTTATTAGTTAATTTTATTAATTTTTATAAAAGGTAAAAGCTCAAATATAAATTGTGAAAAATGTTGCTAGTGACAAAATTGATAAGAGGTTTTGTGGTATTAACCCAAAAATCTTAAATATACCAACTTGTTTTAGTGATCTAGATTCTAGAGGCAGGGTATCCTGAGTTCCGTGTACTCATGAGGTAAATTTTTGCCACAAATAATGCCATGAGTTTCTCTTGAATGTGGCTATGTTTTGTCCACATAATATATATATATATATATATATATATATATATATATATATATATATTGGCATTTAGGTCAGTTGTGTTAAAATATGTTGTTAAAACTAAGCTTACTAAGTTTTTTGATAATTTAAAATTAAGGTTTATGTCTTGCAAGAAGATAGGAGTTGAGGGGAAAGTGAGAGGTAAAAGATCTCACATCTAACTAAACCTTTAACAAAATAAAGGTTTCATTAAGATTATGGTTTTAATTAAGGTCTTAATATTAAGTTTTAATTTAGGTCTGTTGTGAGAAGAAAGGGGTTGAGAAGAACTGAAAATGCAATCATTATGACGTAGGAGGAATACCATGATCTATCCACTGGATAAATCAAATCCTTTACTTTGTGTATCCAGTTGTTTATCCAATGAATAAATCAAACCTTTACTTATGTACCAGTGTACCACCAGGCAGCAGGAATACTGTGATCTGTCCAGCGGATAAATCAAATCCTTTACTTTGTGTATCCATCTGTTTGTACCACCAAGCAGCAGTTTATCAGGTGAATAAATCCTTTATTTTATATACCCAATGGATAAATGAGATTTAACATGGGAACCTTTGCATGTGTGATTTCTACACGTGCAGATTCCATTTTAGCGCATGGAGAACGCTTGACCATACACCATTTTGTATTAATATGTGTACATATATACAATATGTGTACATATATACAATATGTGTACATATATACAATATCTAGGGTATTGTTAGTTTTAGGCTTGTTTAAGCCATCACCATGTGGTATTAGTTTAGGGATTGGAGTGAGGAGAGGTTGACTGTGTTTATATTCTCCAGATTTTTTGTAGTGGATTGGTCCCTCTTGTGGATGTAGGCCTCGTGGTCAAACCACACAAATTTGGTCTCTTTCTCTTTTTCTTTTTCTTTCTTTTTCGGTATTTTCCCACTTGATCTCTGCTGGTTAGTAGGAGAGACTTCCCCCGTTTAGGTGCCCCAGACTTTACAAACCCATTAATGACTTTTTAAGTCAGATTTATATTGGGACTTTGGTTTTAGAAGGGTCAATTTGTGATCATTAGAGTGATAAGGTGATTGACCTCATAAATGCTTTAAACTATGTTCCTTCTTCCTGGTGAGTATGATCTTAGGGTGTAGTTATTCAATTTGTTGGATAGTTCTCCCTCTTTTCTCCCTTAACCTTTTGCTGATAAAGCATTGTGAATGTGGTCTTACTTTACAAATCATTAAAGCCCTTATGCTCAGAAACAACCCTCAAGATTACAATGTAGGTGAGATGCTTTAATGAGGTTGGAAATCTTGGTATCTTTTCCCTTAGGTGTGCATTCTTTTCCAGGGAAGTGGCTAGAATGCTTATCATCTATTGCTAGCTTGTTCTTTATCAAATGCCATATGAAACCACCTTTTTCCCTTTATTTGGATCCCAATGGGTGCCCAACTGACCTATTGGATCTTTTGTACTCCAATTTCCTATCACCATCTACTCGGAGAGGAAGATTCTACAGAATGCACATACTTTTCTTTGGAGTGTGTGGGCAGAAAGAATTTCAAGAATCTTCAATGATAAGAAGTAGGATGTAAACATAATGGTAGACCTTGAAATCATTATAGTTGCTCAATGGCCTTAACAAGAGGAAGGAATTCAAGGGTTTAACTGAAGTATATCATTAGAAGGCAGTGTCTGGTAGCCCTCATAGTCAGCCTTTTCCTAGTATGGGAGCCTCTGGGGCCAGATATCTGAAACTGAAGTTTGATGAGTTGCAACTACGGACCCCCAGGTGCTTTTAGAGGAGAAACTAGACAAATGGTATTGATATTTTGAGGCCGGTGTCCTTTTGTTGCTACATTGACTAAAATTGGGTTCTCTTGGGGAATGGATTGCTTGCTTGTTGAAGGTGACTGAAGTAGTAATTGGATGGATGGCTTTAGATTCTGTTGTTCCTTGGATCCTCCTACATTATAATAGAGAGACAAGAACATTGGCTGCTAGGATGAAAAGCTCATTCATCTGCGTCCTTAGATTGGCTAACCATCTAGTGGGTTTCTTACCAAGAGGGTTGGAAGGATTCAGTTTTATCAGGGGGTTGCTGGTTCGGGGAAAGTGTGATTTTGTTTGATTGTATTTGTTGAATGTGTAATAGTGGTGTATATCTTAATTCTCTGTTTGTCGCCTCTTTTGTGCACCTTCTGGAGGCAGATATGTGCATAAGTCTCTTTGATCATGCATGCTGATATAAAGGTTGTTTTTTCTATCTTCTTTGATACAGATCTGGCCAACATGATGGGAGTGATTTGACTGAAGAAGCAAAGTATATTGCAAACATGCTTTCTCTGAGATTGCAAATGAAGCTCCGATCTAGCGGGTGGTCTTTGATTTTTATCACTAGAAAGCCAGAGAAACAGCGTAATGATACCACAAGAGAACTCATTTCTGCAGGATATGTAGGGTGGTCATCTTTGATCATGAGGTAAGATGCTCAGTAGCTCATGTCCTTTTATGTAAATTGACAACTAGATGAATCAGGGACTAACTATCAAATTCATTAAATGCTAGTCTGCATCAATCCCCCTACCCACTCATATACACCACACATAAAAGGAAATATCAAGTAAGTGAGTCAACTTGTTTGAACAAGTGAGGAAGCTTTTAAGTAATATTATGCAGCTATGTCTCCAAGTTGCACTGGTAATCTATTGAATTCTCAACTTTCTGGCCATGGTGATCATATTCATGGCTATCATAGCCTCCATGAAGAAGTTCATGATGGGGTACCTACATATTGCTTTTATGAGCCTTGGGGTGTTGCCAATGGGTCCTTTAAGAAGTCCCAAAAACTAGCCAGAGTTCACCCCAACCTCTCTACAATGTGTATCTATATAGATTTCTCAGGTAGTTACTGTAGCCTTTGTGTGTGTTTGCCTGTACTATAAGCACAATAGTTAAGGTTATCGACCGATTCTGTGATATTGAATCCATTATTGCATCTTTAAAACCAAAAGTGAAGAAAGGAAGGAAATTTTGAGTTTAAAACTTTACCTTTGAACAGGGTACAAAGAGCTTTTGGACTCCTTAATGTGCATGCATTTTAGTTTCTTTGGTTGTGAGATTTCTTCCTTGGACCATCTAGTGGTTAAGATTCCAACCTTAAGAAATGACCTCTCTTTTGAATTTTGACTACCATTGGTTGTTTCAGCGTTTTAAAAACACAAGGCGCAGGGGTCAATTTGCGCTTGAGGCACAAGGAGCAAGGCGAGGCACACGCCTTTTTGAAGCAAGGCACAAAAATACAAAAAAATGCTAAAAAAAAATGTCAGAAAATTCAAAAAATCAAAAAGTTCAAAAAAATATTAATAAAAAATATAAACTTAAAATTTAAAATAAATGTTTTAAAAAACCTATTATCTAAAATTAAAATACATAAACATAAGATGCAAAGCATATTCAAATGAGAATTTAAAAATAAAATCAAACATATAAAACATTTTCGAGCATGTAAAACTTGTAATCTCTTTTTTCACTCAATTGCAATACTTCAAGTAGCTAATGTAATGTAAAACATATTACGTTTCTGATTCTACGAGCCGCCTTTGTGCCATGCCCCTTGAGTGAAGCCCAAACAAGTCCACGTTAGGTCTTAAATTTTTAGTTTTCGCACAAAAAATAATGATTTTATAGTTTTAATTGCTTTTTAAGAAGACGTTTTATTAGGATGAATGAATGAACAACATTACCAAATTGGGGGTTCTCGGAGCCCCTGACCCAGCCGCTATGTTCAAAAAAAGAAAAAAAGCGTCAAATTTTCAAAAGGCGCACGCCTGGGCTGAGGCGCAAGGCGCAAGGCGCAAGGCGCATCAGGCGCCCCAGGCGTGCACATTTTGAAAGGGCTGCACCTAGGAGGTGCCTCGCCTGTGTGCCTAGGGGCACCTTTTAAATCACTGGGTTGTCTGTCTTTGTTTCATATGTTTATATGTACATATTCTGGCAGGTAGAGTTCTCTGGTTACTTGGCATCTTTAGTCCTTATCTTGAGCTTTTCAACTTCTGATCAATAATCACTTTTAGATTTACCTTGTTGTCAGAAACTTCAACATTTTCTTTTCTTTTCTTTTCTTTTTAATGAGAGGAAACCTCAACAACTTAATCCTTTGATAGATGCTGGAGGCATGACTGAACCAGACTTACCTCATTCACTTTTTCTTTGCCTTTTGTTGATTTCTAACTTGTGCTGACCTGGGTGAATCTTTAGTTGGGTATACTTGGTGGATTTAATAGGGCCTTTTGCATCTGTGGTCCCTCATGTTTTATGCTTTTAGCAATATTATATATTCTCCATATGTTTTTTAAATATTGTTAACTATCGTCTTTATAACTTATGAGAAAGTAATTTATGTACAACACAGTAGTATCTTGTTAGGCTGGACATCATCCACTTAACCCCTTCTATGTTACATTATAACTTCCAAATATCTTTCATTTTTACTACCCCCAATAAATTTGTTCCCTGTTTACCCCTTGTTTAGTGAGTTAGCTGTGCCATTTGCTGATCTATGAAACCACATGAAAATGACCCTACCCTTATAATTTGGTTGTCTTCTCTCATAGTATGTTGATGCTGCCACATCCCTCGAGTTTTCTCTTGTAGCCAGTTTATTATCATTTTTGAGTCTCCCTCCACTATATTTTCCATATCCAGCCTTCTTCAACCACCATATTTCTCTATATATTTTCTGAATTAGCATTGATCCCCCTATGTTTTATAGATTGACTGTAATGCCGCCTCCTGTTAAGAGCAACTTGAAACCATTAATAATCACAAAGTAACAAAACTGCCCTTAATCCACCTGAAATTCACTATGGAACAAAATCTATGTACTTTGTTTTTATTTTAATTCAGAAATCTTTTAGTTTTTGTTTTTTTTTTCCTCTCTTTTTTTCCATTTTGAAACCCCAAAATCCTCTGATATGGAAATAAATGAAAACAAAAGAATTGAGAAAATGAACAACATAATGGATTCTAAATTAAAATATATAATTAATCTTATTCCCTTTTTAATTTCAGTGGTTTAAGGCTGATTTTGTCATTGTCATATCATTATTTGAACTTAACAGTTTTAGGTTGCTTTTAGCAACAAGGGCACAAATGCAGTCAATTTGTAAAATGTAAGGGATCAATGAAGATTGGAAAGGATGGGGGAAGTATACAAAGTTGCAAGGACATGGGAATTATAGATGCAGAAAAGCCCATCTATATATTCCCCATAATGGTCTGATTTGTAAACTAGGATATGTCGACCCCATAACTGTTCTTACTTTGATAGTGAAAATAAATTCATTAAAGGAAAAAATATACAAAAAAGATTAAGGAAAACCAAAAGAAAACAAAGAGGCAGTCGTAAACCGCAAGGCTCATTCTCTAAACCCCTGCTATACCATCAACAAATACCTAAGATGTCCCAAAGACCACACTCCCCCTCCCAAGACACTGCAAAGAAATCCCCAGATGACTAAAACCTTCATAAAACAGATCAATGGCTCTACCCTAAAATAGAATTCTTCCCTCTTCCACCTTTTCATCTGCTCTTATTTCATAACCAAACCCATTACCTCATGGTTTGTCATTCTGATCGGTACCCCATTTTTTTTCCCAAATGCATGGTCTCTTTTTTTTTTTTTTAGATGTTCATGTGGTATTGTTATAAGTGTTTTAAGAGACTGTCATCCACAAGTTTGGTTGAAGATCATTCCTCTTGCAGTTTGGATGACGAAATGCAACTGGATAGCTGGGAATTCTTTTCTAAAAGGAGAACAGAATTACGGAGTCGAGGCTTCCGTATCACAAGCATTATTAGCAGCAGGATGGATGCTTTAACAGGTCCATGCTTAGGGAAACGTAATTTCAAGCTTGCAAATCCGAATTCTATTCTCTACATGCTAGATCCTCAGAATGGAACATTGGAACAAATACAGTAAAATGCGTCTCTAGGTGATTTGTCATTTATGCCGATAAGGAATGGTCTATTGTAAAGCCTACTGTGAATATGTAATTAACAGATTCTTTTTTTTTTTTTTTATTTCATGAATATGTTATATGTTCGTAATCTAAACCTAATTAGTCAATTACCCAAGGGAGAATAATAGTGTACACGATTTATTTGCATCTATTTCCAAGAATGAAGTTTTTGGCTGCTAAAGTTTGACTTTATAGAGATTCCCGTCTGTGCGTGTCCTATCTCTAGAAAACTCAGAATTTGTCCCAAAGAAAGCTCTTGGCTTTATTTTATTGAATGAACTTATGCCATTGTACTTTCGAAGCCCATAGCTTTTCTTTAGTTTGGCTTTTGCTTATGCGCTCCGAAGTTCGAACATATTCTACTCTTAAATCTGGTAATGGATTTTAAGCTTTTAAAAGTAGAAGGCACGAAAGCATCGTTGGGCTTCTTCAATTAACTTTTGGCTGGACTTACGTATACCTTTCACTCCTAAATTGTATAGCAGTTTATACTCCATATATTCATACATGTCACCATAAAAAAGTCAACAACTAATGCGAAATTGCTATTCGTTTCACTAAAAGCAAGCATGATTCTGGATCATGAATTAGGTCATTCATGTAAAGGGAATAACTGAGAGAGATGTAAGAGTAGAATGTTCAGAGCACACAAGCAAAAGCCAAACCGAACTTCTCTTGCGAAAGGAGAAATTCAGCAGCAAATGATACAACTGTTTCAACTTTTGGCCTTGGGTATTTAAGTCATTTGCAAGAACTAAGAAGATGGTTCCCCAATGCCACACAACACAATGATTACTTTTAATGTTGGAAGTGCAAGAAAAAAGAACAAAGTTTTAGGGAGAATCTATGATGCCGGAAATATATGATTCCGCAAAGGCTTTGACCAATTACAACCCGTCTGAATAAATCCAGCTGATTGGTTACTTACTTTATGTTTATATACCGATTGATTCGTTGTAAGTTTTTCCGTTATCGTCTTTCGGCATGATCCAATATTTAATTTTACTGTGTACTTCCCAGGCTGATCCCCTACTGTTGGATCTCGTTTAACATATCACTCAAAGTTAGGGCTGCAAGTCGGGCCGGGTTGAGGCCAACCCTAGTCCAATCCTAAGTTCTAAACCCCCAACCCTTCCTAACCCAACCCGACTTACCTAACCATAATCCTAACCCTAACTAAATTCCTTCAACCCTCCAATCCAACCCAAAATCAACTTTGGGTTGGGCTGGGCTCAGGTTGGGCCTAATCCAACCTTCTTCCCATCCCTTAATATCTCGTAGAACTTCTTAATCTCAGATCTTAACTCAACTTCTATGTTTTATTAGTTGATGTTTTTATTGGTTCTTTAAGTACAAAATAAAAAAAAAAAGTGTTTGAAATGATTATAATTTATTATGAGTTATAGCTTATAATGGATCTTTTATGGGCAGTAAGGGGTGGCAAACAACAAAGAGGAGATAAAGAATAAAATATTCAAAAAACATAAAAAATATTATTAAGGTTCTGGTATTTACAATTAGGACTTAGTGAAGTGGTTATCTTAAAAGAAATAAATGATAGTATGTAGTAGGGACTATACAACTATCGTGCATATAAACAAATCAATGTATGATATCGGATCAATCCGATCCAAGCCGAAATAAATTCGAATTCATACATTTCAACCCTAACCCTAATTTGAATATCAACCTAATCCAACCCAACCCAACCTGACTTTTTCAGATTAGGTTAGGGCCAACCCAGCCCAACTTGCAGCCTTACTCAAAGTACCCACCTCAGCGCTGAAGCAAATTAGATGACAGATTGCAATCAAAAGGTAAATGGCAATAACCAATAACCAAGCAAACAAAAATGTTAGAATGTGAATGGGCGAGTCCTCTCAATTGATGCGATTTTATTCACAATACAAGTAGTCGGACCAGTGCTGGTGAGAGTGAGAAGTTAGTCGGTCATTCCCGATTAGAAATCTTGCAAGGCTCAACTCCATGAGGATGACGGGATGACATCCTTATCAAGAATCTAATTAGGGTGATAAATTTTTGATGCAGCTCAAAGGTAATGACTTTTCTATAATTTTATATTCAAGCAAACTCTACATTAGGGGTGCAAATGGGTCGGATTATCATTCAATTCAAATTTAAATTTGATTTTATTTTGTAGATTTCAGATATTTCTTATTGGATTTTCAAATAGGACCAGATCGGATTAGTTCTAAAAATAGAATTCATTTCAAAATTGGATTGAATTCGAATCACCCGTATCCAATCAGACTCGGATATCTGGCATTCTTAACAGGTTTGAATTTGAATTGATCTTTGTGGGATTTGTTAGATCATTGGATCAGATTAGATATAGGATTTACATTATCGGATCGAATTTGGGTATACCCCTATCTGAATTCAATTCGATCCATTTGCATCCTATCCATACAATGGTGCTTCACCTTCTCTTACCAGTGGTGGAATGAATGCTAATCTTTCTTTCCAGCGGTGAAAAGGAACTTCTTTAGGCCCTCATTGGACAACTAAGGCCTGAGTGAGGAAGATGAATGATAAATCCTTCTTTTGAATCTATGAACCACAGAATAAGATAGGGGGTGTAACCTATGCAAGTTAGGCTGGGTATATGGCTAAAACAGACTCCAACCCTAAGATCAGGACATCAGATCAAAGTGTAGCCCAATCTAAGGTCAAAGCCTGAGTTTGCCAACCTAAGCCTCGTCATGGCCAAATCCAACACAAATTGAGATGGGCTTGGGCTTATACAGACTTAGATGGGTTTAAACGTTTTCATGCTTATCTAGGCTTTTATTCAATTTAAAAATAAGAAACTTGGATTCAAATATGCATATTTTTACATATGATACTGGTTTTGGTTCAAGCACAGGTTTTTAGGCCTCAGCCCATCCTAGAAGCTGAAAGTTTAAGCACAACCAATGCAAAAAAGCTTGGGTTGGGTAAGGCTCAAGTTAAATCAGCCAAAATTGCAAATCTAGGATAGTCTTGATTTCAGGGGTTGGACTACTCTTTGCTTGATTTTGGTAGTGTGGTCTCTCTAACGTGTAGTGTGTTTGAATCCACTGGATTATGGTGTGGTTAAAACCATGTGATTTCAACCACACCACACTCGTATTTTTGCATTGTAGTGTGGATGTATTGTTAGTCAAATTGTAAATAAAATATTTCAATATTTATTATATTACATATAGATGATGTTTGGTTCCTAATGAGGAATAATTTGGCCCGTCAAATGATGTGATGACATGGAGTCATGGAACAAAGAGGTGACATCTCAGTGACCTCGGTGACCTCAGCAATCCTAGTCATCTTGCACACCTCGGGTCACCCAGTTAGAGACCAAGGCTTGAATAACTCAACTATATGCAACAATTTATCGAGATGCCACGTAACCTCTATCCAAAAGCAAGCCAACTGTCTTCGATCTCATCGGGATCACGACACTACGTAAATGGAATTCATCTTCTCCTTGCCCGATTCGGACTGACCTGGATAAGCCTTATCAACTTGCGTAGAGTCCGCCTTTGGTTGCAAAACCAACTACCGACCAAACGGGCTGAGGATCTCGGACATGCATCGCGAGGCCCACGGCAACTCGCCTATATAAAGGCCTTGCCTCCAGCCTCACAAGATATGTGTGATTCAGCTCTCTCAATACTCTAGCAATATTGCTTTCAACTCTCTCAAAAACCTCCAATTTATTAACTTAAGCATCGGAGTGCCCACACCGGGTAAAGCACCCCATACACTCTGACCTCCTTTTCTTGTAGCTCGACTAGGCGACCTTGCTAGCTCGACTTTCGAGCTGTCCTCCAACAGGGAGCACTAGATCGCGCATAATCCGTTCCGTTGTCATTTATTTGAAAAACAGAACTAGTTCACTGCCACCCATGTGCTTATTCCGAAATGCTGTTTGGTAAAACACTAATTAAATAAATGTTTGTCTTGTTTTGTGTAAAATCCAATCAATAGGGGGAAGCTTCATTTTTAATGTTTCCCCCAACACCAAGGGGTTTATTTATTGTTTAGCTTATGTGGTGCCTAATGGCGCCTAAACATAAAACATCAAAAAACATTTATTAACCCCTTTTCTCATTTTTCAAGATACATCACATACAAAATGTTTATTAAATAAACGTCCATAGTACCACACAACCTCATAGTGATCATCCAATTAGTTGTGGTGTGGATTCATTCACGAGATATTGATATGTAAGAGAAATTGCAATATTTTATGCTCTTAAACAAAGTTTTAAAAATTGATCTAAAGGCTAACCTGCTTTTGTCTTCGGGTCGTAGGTGACCGGTTTGATCGTGTCGTGTGTAGGTATGTATAAACGTGTATTTTATCATTATTAATGATAATTATTTTTGAGATGTAATATATGCATATATAAATATTATTTTATATTTTATTTTTAACAAATGTTACAAATTGCAATTGAGGCCCTAAAAGAATTTTCTGGTAAAATAGCAGGGCAAGGCACCTTTGGCCCATTGGGACACATAGATCTCGAAAAATTACCTAAAATAAAAAATAACCCCAATCAAGCATCATGGTGTAAAGTTATAGTCTCTGAAAATTTACACGTAATATGTGCGTCCCACAACCCGTGATTGAGTCGAATGGGTCAATGGTTGAACTACCTAGGTTGGATGGTTTTTTTTATCAAATTAATGTTTTTTACTGAACGAGTTTCAACAAAACTAGATCTAAAATCAAGACTAGTTGATGGTTCAAATGATTCAACTGTCCGAATCATCAATAGGTTGAAAACACTACTTTTAAATCATCTTTCAAAACATACGTGTTACTTGTTTCAAAACCAAGCAATCCACAAAATATCCACAATACAGAACACCCTGAACTCAACTGTTTTATAAATGGATTGAATATTGATTAATCCCAACCCAAAAGTCAATATTACCTATTTAAATCAATATTGTAAGACTCAGACCGGAACAAAAACCGAAGTGCTAAAACTCAAATGGGTCATGGTGTCATTGGGTAGTTACTCCGTTCAACTTGTGAAAAGCGTCATTTAACTAGGACAGAGAATGCCTACCATTTCTGGTTTATGTGATCTGACCATCTGGTCCAATCCGATCCAAGTCTTACATAGTTATATTTATGCTTATATATTAGTTAAATGTTCTATGTTGATTAAAGAGTAAATTTCATTAAAATCAATTGCTCAAGGTAAAATCAGTTAAGAGTGCTGAGAAAAGAAAATCTGGAACAACAGAGAACAGACCAAGTGAACTGTGAACACACTTGAAATAGAAAAAAGAGCTCTTTTGGTAAGCAAGTGAGCCAGCCAGACGAGGACATATAGCCATGAACTTAACACATTACTCAGACAACACGGGGAAGTATTCATGCAGATTTAGCATGCCCATTTTATCGTATCATTGCATTTTGTGCATACAATTATTCGAGCAATGCAGTCGTCATTCTCATCATCTAATTTAGAAGAAATCAATAGTTTCTTCCTTTTATTCAATTGTCGCTCCTATTGGGCTTGTCGGAACCCGAAATTATCTGCAACGTAAAACAGCAGAGGATTCGTCAGTCGCGTATTCTCAACACTTAGATTATATTAACGTGCGTTTTCCGTTTTACCATATCAGCTGCTGCCGGAATCCAGTCGTTAGTTGCCGGATTTCCCTTGCACGAAGCATGGTAGCCGGAATCCGAATCCGGTGCCAGTCTAAAGCAATTACCGTTCGCGTTATCCATCTTGATGAAACCCGTTCCCGTCTATAGGGAAAAAAAAGATCAATCAAAACATTTGCCCAAAGAAAAAAGAACAAGAAAAGAAAAACCACCATCGGCACACAAAAGCACCGTCAAATCCGCGAAGTGATTAACAGGAGAAAGGATTGTTTTGCATACTGTGTGGTGTTGCTTGTCTACGCAGTTCAGATCTTTGTAGTACTCGGTCTCCATGTATTCCTCTGTGGCTTCTCTCCCATTGTAAACCAGTTTCTTCAATATTCAACAAATCAAGCGAAACAAACATCAATTAAACAAAAGAAGCAACCAGCCAACCAACAGGATTTAGATTAATTGAAGTTGAAGGCAAGAAACAGTAAGTGACATTGACGTTGCTAAATGCTAGGGTTCAAGAACCGGTCCTTTCCGGTTGGTCTAGCTCCATCCGGATCGGATGACAACTCAAATATTTTGCTTCTGCCAGATCTGAAACCACTGCTACTTGATCTAATTTCTAAAAAATTGATATGGATATATAAACAATCAGCATGAGAGAGAGAGAGAGAGAGAGAGAGAGAACCTCAGGATCGTTCTCCAGCTGTTGAAACTTGGCAAGTTCGGGAATATTCTGATCGAAATTAGGGAAATCGTCGGCATAGTTAGAAGAGTACTCGCTGCGCTGAGGCTTAGTGTGGCGTTTGGGAGCGATTCCGTGGAAATACTCCCTCGTTTCTTCCTCTCTCCTGGCCGCCTCCTCCCTTGATAGAGGAACGTCGCTCCGGCTCGGTTTACTGCACGCCATTTCCTTCCAATTATCGATTTATCTTCTCGAATCTCGATAAGGATAATCCACACAGGGACGGTCAGGGCCAATATTTATAAAGGGAACGTGGGAGCTGTCTTAACTCCTGCGAGATATTTTTCTTGCTTTCCCTTTTTCTTTCTACACAGCCAGGCTTATCCAAAACGTCCTTTGATTCCTGAATGTGTATGGGTAGGGCCCTTATTAAATGCCACTTACTATTCGTAGGTCTGACAACCGATACGAAAGTCCGAATCCCAACCGAGACATGATTTCTAAAAATCACCATGAATTTTTGTTGAAGTTATGTTTGGTTTGAAAGAAATGATAGGAAAAAGCAGAAAAATCTATATAAATTTTATAAGATTTTTCTATATTTTCTTTCTTTTTTCTATCTTTTCCTTCAAATCAAATATAGACTTAAATACATAAATTTTCAAAAAATCCAAAACCTAATGTCAGTAATTTGACATTTTTAACGGATGTTAATAGATTATCATTTTCTCCTTTTTTATATTTAACCCTTATTAGTAATATCATCGGGGAGGAAGAAAAAAACGATGACTGACTATTCGGCTGTTCTTTTGATGGTGAGACACTGACTGCAGCAATGTGACATGGTCAGAATGGTGGCACCGAACCCGATCCATCCAATCCAATTGCCAGTTTTTGAATTGGATACGTTTTTGAGTAGATCATCTATTCATGCCTATGTTTTTTATTTTTAATAAAATAAATTAAGATATAATTACTAATTTACCTATTTTCACGATAACGTAGCATTCCTGGAAATTCTCTCAACAGCCATGCTATTGGGCCCTAACAGCTAAAATTTTTCCGCCCGCCGCCCCACCACACCAGGGTTGACGTTGAAAAAAAAAAAAAAACTGGCCCATTTTGAGATGACGACGCTGAAAATGGGAGGAATTTGGTGAATTTACCAGGTGGAGGCAATCACAAGCCCAGACCCAAAAGACAACTCCAGAGTCCTGATCAAACGTGACACTTATCCGTGCCTTATTTACTACGCTCTGGCCCGATGGATCGGTTTGAATTGATGGATTTGAAGTCCAATGACATATTATTTATTTATTTATTTAACCAAAATCACATGATTTCAGTAAAAATTTTTAATTCCGATATTTTCACCCCAATTCAGGAAGTTACTTTTCAATGTTTCCAAAAACCGTTGCTCGTTTACATGATCGGATTTAATCCTCACAAGACTGTATTCGTACTGTCTTCACATACAATTGTAACCCTGTATTGGAAATATCTCTGTATTAATATTTTTATTTACGAATAGATATTCTTAACGCAAACTGCAATAAGGACGGTGTGAACTCGATTCTTTGTAAGGACTGAATCGAAGTTCCTCTTTCACTAATGTTATATGCTTGGATTACAATCAAGGAGTTGGTGACCGTTCCTTGGGTCTATGTGTGAGTTTGAATTTTGACAGATGACTGCCTTTTTGTTGAGACCAAGATGTAAATAAAACCTGTGGGGCTGGATATTTTTGGGAACGCACTCGGGAAAACATATCTTTTGACCGTGTCGCATGTGACTCCCACTGAAATGTAAGCACATCAGTTTTCGAAATAAAAATCAGTTGATGTGATAATTTGAATTTATTATAAATAGGATAATTATCCAAAATTACCGTGACTTTTCAATATTTCTTTTAAATCAATCATAACTTTTTAAAACGTCTAAAACTCACCACACGTCACTAACTGGATATTAAACGGGCTAATAATTATTAGTATATTACCATTTTATCCTTCAAATAAATAACAAAATATACAAGACCATATGAGAAAGCATCTGCCCTGTCTTTGGGCAAGTAGAGTGACTTCTTCCATCCACCCAGAAATCGATGATCGATCATATATATGACCGGTGGAGATTAATGATGAGGGTAGATTTAGCCCTCCAGTAAAATTATGACATGTGGCATCTCGTGACAATTAGGTAAATACCCAGCCAACAAATTTATGAAGTTGGTGACCCACCCGGGCATTAGTCTGGCCGTTCTAACGTGCACCTGCGCGACCTGCGTGCGGCCTAACGCGCGGCACGCGCGACCTGCACGTGAACTGCACGCGGCCTGGTGCGCGGCCTGCGCGAATTGCACGCGGCCTGCGCGCGGCTTGGCACGCAGCCTGTGCGACCTGGCCGACCTGGACCGGCCTAGCACATGATCTGGCCAGGCCGCCCATAATGCGCCAACCTGACAACCTGGCCCAGACATTGACCCGCCGACTGACACAGGCGCCAACCTGACGACCTGGCCTAGACACCGACCTGTCAACTGACGCAGGCACCCCCTGACAATCCGGCCCAGGCGCCGACCTGGCCGCCTGACACAAGCGCCAACCTGACGGCCTCGAGGAGTTCACCACCGTACCTCGGTTCTGACAGGATGTGACGAGTCTTATCGTTTGGAGGCTTTTCACCCACCTAACCCATGAGGACTCCGGTATATAAAGACCTCACCCCCCAAAGGGGAGGAGGGATGGAAAAAGGGAAGTAACCCCTGTTCTCTAGCTCTCTCATATTATCTTAAAAGCTCTCCACAATAAGAGTGCTAACTTAAGCGTCGGAGAGCCCCTGTCGGGAAAATACCCCCGAGACCTCTGATTCAGTTTTCGCAGGTCCCTCAACTCCCGTCGCCTACAAAGAGGAGGAAAAGATGGAGTTCTCGTAGGTCCCTCAGCTCCTGCCGCCTACAAAGAGGAGGAAAAGATGGAGTTCTCGAAGGTCCTTCAGCTCCCGCCACCTACAAAGAGGAGGAAAAGATGGAGTTCTCACAGGTTCCTCAGCTCCCACTGCCTACAAAGGAAAGAAGACCACCTCATGTTGAGGGCAGTCGGATTGCGCCGCACCAGGGAGCTCCACCATTCTCTAAGTCATCGGCCGCCTAGTAGGCAGTTCGCCACCAGGTAGCTCTCTGCCAGGCAGTGCCCCACCGAGCAGCTCGCTACTAAGCAGTTCGCCACCGGGCAGTTTGCCACCGAGCAGCTCGCCATCAGGCAGTTCACCACCGGGCAGTTCACCACCAGGCAGTTCGCCACCAGGCAGCTCGCTACCAGGCAGTTCGCCACCAGACAGTTCGCCACCATGCAGCTCGCCACCAGGTAGTTCGCCACCGGGCAGTTCGCCACTAGGTAGCTCTCATCCCCAGGCAGTTCTCCACCAAGCAATTCGTCAGTATGCAGTTCACCACCAAGTAACTCATCACTAAGGCACGCCACCACCAGGTCAAATGACGAGGTACTTAGCCAAAAAATTTTTACATCACAAAACATTGGTACGTGGCCGAAAACGGTTACATCAATTACCATTGGATCTCTCATCAATCCAATGAGATTGAGCAGCAGAAATCCTTCGGAATTGTAAGGAAGGTCTCTCCAATTTCCTGATAAATAAGACCCTTGCATGCCTTCTTTTGATTCCTAGAACCCATTTCTTCTTCCTCAAATCCGAAAAGCAAGAATCTGCAATATCTAGTGAGTGTGAGAAAGCCATTGAGTACTGATATAGTTGGCTCAACTTCCCCTTCGTTATTGTAAATGTGCTCCTCTAGAAACTCAATCTCATTAGCAATGACAAAGAGCATCTGAACCAGTGCGACGTTGCTGAGCTGGACCGGAGCCAAGAAAGCCTCTGAGGACAGTGTTCTTCTTCTTCGCAAAGAGGAGAAAATAGCAATTGATGCCATAGAAGTTAAGGATTCAAAACCCTCGCTTCCTCTTCCTCTCCTCCTTCAGACCAAATGAGAAATCAACCTCAACCAAACCTTTTCCCAACCTCCTCTCCTCCTTGATGTGTACGATCTCTTTTGAAATTTGAATCCTCATGCAGTAAGGCTATGTTTTATCTGATTTCGTAACTTGGGATTGCCATATTCTTTTATCTGGTTCACTCTTCATTTTTGCCCATTTTCGTTCATTCTGCTCTGGCATGGCATCAGACGGAAATTGAATGGGAGCGATTGATAATTGAACAACTAATCCTCTAAACAAATTAATTGATAATTGCTGGCAATGGGAGCGATTGAGTAGATTGAATGGACAGATGATAGATTAGAACCCATGCGAATGGTACAACGAATCTTTCTCTAATTCCTTTGTCTTACTTAGGAGGAGGGTCTAGATGATAGATTAGAACTCATCTCGTTTGTTTGCTCTTAAGACTATATCATTCATTGAACTACTCTCTGCCCCTCTCTCTCACCAGACTGAGAACCGAAGTTATTGAATAGCAGACGAATATGTTAACGCCCATTATTCTTGTTTTCTTAATGCTGGAGCTGGACTACAAATGACTCCATGATTTTCCCTTACCCACCACCCACCTTTCCATATTCTCTTATTTCCACTTCTCCATTGCGTTAATGGCAACCATTACGCCTATACGTGTCATTTGCCCTACTACTTGCCCCTCATCTCTCCCTACTTCGCACCCGAAACTGTTCCATTCTTCTCTTATTCGTTGTTATGAGGACACCCTCTGACGGTCCAGAGAAGCCCAAGTTGCTTCCCTTAATGGGTCACTTGGTTACCCCGACAAGACTGATCTGCTAACCCCAACACCTTCATCCTCGACGTATCATTCTACTCCGGCATGGGCAGAGCCAAGGCAACGCCAATGAGAGTGCTTTTGGTCGGATTTCCGACCCCAAGATCGTACTTACCCAGAAGGGCATGCAGAAAGTTCTGAGCGACAGAGGAAGAGTGAAAATCGGTAGGGAGAGACCCTAAATGAACATCTTTTTTCTCTAATTCGCCAGTTAGGGGCAATTTAGTCATGCAAATTGTATTTATGCTAACGTGGACAATTTATGTTAGTGATGGTGCTTTAACAAAAGGTGAGTCTTGAAAAATAAAAACTCAGGTGAATTTTAGAGAAATGCTGAAAAATCATTGTGAATTTTTTAAGGTTTTTTGCAGATAAGGGCAACTTTTGCCTTTAATATCAATAAAAAATAATATTTTTATATAATAATTAAAATAAGATAGTTTTTTTTTTGAAAAATATCAAGAAAGGGCAATAGACACTATTACTCATCTTCCTCCTTCGCCTCTGTATTTTTTTGCCAATAAATGTTCTTCACGTCCAAGAAAGCAAACTAGCGTAGGAGGGGGCAGAAAGCGAAAATAAACAACAAAAATCAAATTTGTTACAAAATAAAAACTTAAACCGCCAAAAATTGCCATCACCTCCTCGCACGTTTCCTCGCTTGCCTGGAGCTCACAGCTTCTGTTTCCACAGATTCCCCCACCCGCTTCGATGGTGCAGGCACCCGAAACTCCTTTTCGCTGGACTGCTCTACTATGCTGTTTGTTTTCCGATGAAACCTTGTCGGAGAACCTGGTCGTTGCTCCCCTTTCTTATCTACGCTTGTCGTAGTAGAAGTTTTGGCAGAGATTGAACTGCGTTTATAGTAGGATCCGGCGGCTCAATTTTGGATGGTATTGGATTCGCATCTCCTTTCTGACGACGTCTCGAAGTACAGTTGCGGTAGAGGACAGACGAGTTCTTGGAGAAGAATATAATCGCATTGCTTAAGAGGAGAAGAAATCACGGAAGAACTTTTAGCTGCAACCAGAGTATTGTCCTTCTTCCAACCTCTATCTCACTGTTTCAATATCAAGATGTTGCCGGACCAAGCTTCTATATCCTGCAAATTGGAAAAAAAAATAATAATAAACATCAGCAGCTGCAATATGATTTTTCGGCCAATTAAGCGGTTTTCCGGCACAATTTGTAAATTATTTCTTTTTTGCATGAACCTCATTTTGACATTATCATAACCCAGGCAGATTCATTCGCATGAATACAGAGGGAGAGGATGAATACAGAGGCAGAGGAGGAAGACGATCCACTGCCCTTTCTTGATATTTTTCCAAAAAAAAATTTTATTTTAGTTATTATATAAAAATATTATTTTGTATTGATATTAAAGACAAAAAATTGCTTTTATCTGTTAAAAATCCTTTTTTTTATAAAAGGCAAAATGAAAAAAAATAATAAGATAAATAATAAATTTTAAAAATTTATAATTCATTAATATAAATTTTAGTATATACAATACTTAATATATAAAATAATAAAATGACTAAAATAATGTAAGTTGTGCCTTGTCGTGTTGTGGGCCACGCCAGTCTATGGACTTTTACTCTTACCTCCAGTTCCACATGCAGTGCGGCCGTGACACGTGGCTGTGCTGGGCCGGCCCATTTTATCAGCCGATGTACCGTTGAAAGCGTCTGGTCTGGGTTCGAATTCTCCAGATATCAATAGATTCAATACCAAACTTGTAGCAAAATGCGACGGCGTGAAGGGTCCCCCACCGCAGTTGATGTATAATTTGTATATGGAAATTAGCTCACTTACCAGATGATCTGGACTTGGGATCCGAACCAGCTGACCGCTGGGTAATGCTAATCCAAAGGATACCAGGTTCAGCTAATTGGGATCCAATTCGAGGCTGATTGGTGAAACAGTTAATGAAAGAAGCAATTCCAACAATGCTTTGATGTATGAGGGTGGTAATGAAGCAAAGTTGGAACCATCCCAATAGAATGTTGAGAGAGACATGCATTATCATAATTCATACTAGAGAGTGCTACACTATTAGAAATTGATGGAGGGTGATTTGGCCTGACCTTGTAGTATGGGTATACATGGGGTGATCTTACTCAAACAGTGACTCAGCATGATACCGCAACGGATGTGATCACAACTCGGAGGGAAGGTCCCATCGAGTTCAGCTCGACAACTGGGTGGATGAGCAACACGCCGGAAGGCATGGACACCCCGAGGCATGGACACCCCAAGGCATGGACACCTCGGGTCAGCCAGCTCGGCATAACTTGCTACGGGCAGCACATCACTCAAGAGACAACCCAGCTCAGGGTAATTTGTGGAAGGGTAGCTCGGCATACTGCAGGAATGCTTCCTGCTCGACCGTTGTGCCCAACAAACCTGTGGACAGCAGACATGTGCCTCGTCAGAAAGCACCGCGCCTGTCACCTTTAGAAATGTGTCTCATACCTAACAGGCACGTACCCTGCAACGACAGCCCCGCGTGTGCCACCTCAGCCTTGCCAGTAACGACTGTGGCAGACTGATAGCGGCGGTTATACCTGCCCTGTCAGAAGCAGAGGGCCTGAAGTAATGAAATTCAGTTATAAGGGGCTTATTCACAAAGAACAATGTATCTTCTAATTACTTGCGCAATCTTCACTCTTAGCCTTTGTTTTCCCTTCGCTTCTTCCACAAAGTACTGACTTAATCATCAGAGTGTTCCCGCTAGGCAAAACCCCTGGGAGAACTTATTCTTTCCTCTTGTCCTAGGTACCTCTCAAGAGCCATGCGAGTGCCAGCTAGAAGCGACCGGATCGCACTACATCATTTGGTGTCGTCTATGGGAATCGCTTCAAAAGGCCTTTCTCTCTAAACTTTCACAGTTCTCTTCTTCCTTGAAAAAATCTAGCACTCATGGCTTCCTCTAGCAACGTTGGACGAAGCACGGAAATGAACAACTCCAGGGAACAACCCCAGCTTCCTACAGTCTGCATCGAGCAGTTCACCGTCCCCCTCTCAGCGGATGGAATCCCCAGCTTGAATGTGCCTCTTACAGTGGCACTTGTCATCGCCCCACTCCCTGCTATAGTCGGAACGACGTTCACCAAACCTTCGGTCGTGCCCCCAGCGGCCAGCCCGAACCAACTGGAGGACATGATGCAGTGCATGCGGGCCATGTAGTCCCAAATGCAAGAGTTCCAACAATTTCAGCTCTACCAACAACACGTACTGCACCAGGTCTCCCAGTATCATTAGCAGTAGTTACCCCAGCTGCATCAACCTCAGCTTCAGCAGCCATAGTTCCCGCCCCGGCACCCAGCCTTGCAGCAAGCTAAGTCTCGCCGCCAAGACGAGTGCCCCTTTGGCCAAGGAGAGGCCCCTCAAAACCTCCCAAAAAACCAGGCCTCCCCTCGTGGAAGACGAGAGAGACCGACTACCCTGGTCTCGCTGCGGGCGGACAGGTTGGGAGGACCCCAGCTCGCCAGGTCTACATCACCTCGGCAATCAAAGCTTGAAACCCCGCTCTTTGAGAACCGATTCGATATCCTAGCAACAGACT
This sequence comes from Nelumbo lutea, assembly GCF_056320005.1. Taxonomy (NCBI): domain Eukaryota; kingdom Viridiplantae; phylum Streptophyta; class Magnoliopsida; order Proteales; family Nelumbonaceae; genus Nelumbo; species Nelumbo lutea. The sequence goes on along the minus strand of NC_142685.1, from coordinate 16,865,474 downwards.
CCAAACAGGACCCCTCTGTCCGCAGCCATCACCAGCAGACCGGGCAACTTCAGGCATAAACCATTATGGACAATGCAGAGGTGAGCAGCACGAATGCCGAGCCCACCAAGAAGCAGAGACGCCGCTGTTGAGCTCGTCGATTTGTTACCTACGATTTTCCTGGGCTCAGGGGCAAAGAAGAGGTAAACTCGGCCGAAGTCAAAGCTCCCCTCCTCTCAGTTCCATCCCCCCATGTCTTCCGAACTCCTGGCAGTCCCAATGCCCAAAGACTTCAAGCTCCCCCTCTTGACAAGTATGATGGGTCGTTTGACCCAAATGACCACGTAGATGCCTTTCAGTCATAGATGCGCCTGGTGAGAGCCAGTGAGTCATGCATGTGCGTGGCCTTCTCCACTACTTTTAGGGGAACAACCTGCACGTGGTACCAGAACTTAGCACCTGTGTCGATAAGAAGTTGGGCGCAGTTCGCACAAGCCTTCACGTCCCACTTCGTCACCAGCAAACGGTGCCCGCGAACTGAAGAAAGCCTCCTCAGCATAGTGCAAAGAGAGGGAGAGTCCATCCGGGGCTATATCAAGCGGTTCAACAATGCTTGTATGCAGATACCACGCTTGGACCCCGTCGTACGCCTTGCAGCAGCCAAGAAAGGCGTGACACACAAAGAGTTCAAGTGGCACATGGTCATCAACCAACCAACGACCATAACCGAGTTTTTGAAGCTCGCAGACAGGTTCATAGCCACCGAAGAGGAGATAAACCAAAAGGGCGAGGGCGCACCTGAAAAAAGAAAGAGGGAAGGAGAGCCCTCCAGTCAAGGGGACAACCGAAAGAAAAATGATATAGTTCGGGGGGCAAAGCCGGGTCAATTGTACCGAGCTCTTGTAGCGGACCGAGCTGATTACACCCCACTGAATGTGAAGCGGGCCGAAACCTAATGGCGATCAAGGATGCCCCGTACGTGAAGTGGCCACCCCGTCTGAGGGGGAATCCCAATGAAAGAAATAAGAGTCTGTATTGCAGTTTTCACAAAGATCACGGTCACAGTATCGAGAGTTGTAAAAACCTCCACGACGAGATAGAGGAGCTCACCCGTCACGGATATTTGAGAAACTTTGTACAAAATAATAATAACAATAATAATAAAATGGGTCGGCAAGGGGAGCATGGTAAGGATGCTCCCGAGTCCAGCAGCAGGCTGGCCGAACAACCGCAGAGGCAGCCTTCGGAGGAGAGGCCAGTTCGGGGGACCATCCACATGATAGTGGGAGGATCGATCATTGCGGGTTGCACTTCAGCAGCAGCTCGGACGTTAGTTCGTGAGGCCACCTGGGAGGAGTAGAACCCCCCAAAGCGGCCGAGGACAGAAGAGCCAATTTTCTTCATAGAAGATGATGCGCGAGGGGTCCACTATAACCACGATGACGCACTCGTAATAAAGCTAAGAATCAACGACTTCGAGGTCAGGCGCGTACTCGTTGACTCAGGCAGCTCGACCGACATCCTCTTCAAAACTGCGTTCGACCAGCTTCAGTTGCAGAGAGGCGACCTGAAGCCTACAAACACTCCTTTGGTGGGTTTCAACGGAGAAGAAGTCCACCCCCTTGGGAAAATAACACTACCTGTGGAGATCGACACATGGCTTTGTGTGGTCAGATTCAAACACGACTTCCTGGTGGTCGCGACCCCCTTCCCCTACAATGCCATAATAGGTTGACCGATCACCCATGTCCTACGGGCGGTGGTCTCCACCTAACGTTTGGCTATGAAGTTCCCTACAGACTTCGGTGTGGGGGTAGTGCGGGGCGGCCATCTCAAGTCCCGCAAATGCTATGTCGCCGCCCTGAAGGGAAAGACCAAGGTAGTTGACGACCTCGAACAGGAGTGACCTATGGAGCAAGGTGAAGAACGAGCTACGCCCATAGAAGAAACCGTTGCAATCCCGACCTTAGCGACAGACCTAGCTCGGACACTTCTAATTGGCGCTTCCGTCCAGGAACCTCTACGATCTGAACTGGCCCTGTAGTTAGGACTGTTAGATAGAAGAAGCGCAACCTAGCCCCGAAGCGGTGGAAAGCGGTTGACGAGGAGGTCAAGAAGCTCCTCCCAGCTGACTTCATAAGAGAAGTCCACTACCGAGCTGGGTAGCAAATCCTGTCCTGGTAAAGAAGGTCAACGGCAAGTGGCGTATGTGCATCAACTACACCGACCTGAACTAGGCTTTCCCAAAAGACTGCTTCCCGCTCCCCAGAATTGACCGTTTGGTGGATGCGACCTCAGGGCATGGGTTGCTAAGTTTCTTGGACACCTATTCAAGCTATAACCAAATCAAGATGGACCCGGTGGACGAAGAGAAGACTGCGTTCATCACGGAATTCGGCTTGTACTGTTACAAGGTTATGCCCTTCGGTTTGAAAAACGCAGGGGCAACCTTTCAAAGGCTTGTAAATAAACTGTTTGTGCCGATAATCGACAGAAAAGTAGAATGCTATGTAGACAATATAGTCGTCAAAACTCAATTCTCACATGAATTAATACAAGACTTGCATTCTGTTTTTGAAATTTTGCATAAGCTTAATATGAGGTTGAACCCCAACAAGTGTGTGTTCGGTGTGACCTCGGGTAAGTTCCTAGGATACATCGTTAACCGGCGCGGCATTGAAGCCAGCCCGGATAAGGTTAAGGCCATCTTAGACATGAGACCACCCCGTAGGTTGAAGGAGGTTAAGAGGTTGAATGGCCGCATAGCCGCCCTGAGCCGCTTCATGTCCAAATCGACGAACCGCTGTCTGCCGTTCTTTAAGGCAATCAAGAGCAAAGGGTTCGAGTGGACCCAAGACTGTCAGCGCACGTTTGATGAGCTCAAGAAATACCTCGCTATTGTGCCGATCTTAACCCGGCCCGAGGAGGGCGATGTTTTAGGACTGTACCTCTCGGCAAGCGACGAAGTGGTCAGTTCGGTACTAATAAAAGAGGTAGATCGGGTTCAACGACCCATCTATTATGTCAGTAAGGTATTGCAGGGAGTAGAGACGAGATACCCAGAGATAGAAAAGCTAGCATAAACACTGGTAATTGCAGCTCGGAAGCTCTGCCCGTACTTCCAGGCTCACACTGTTATCGTTCTCACCGATAAACCTCTGAGGCAAGTCTTACTTAAGCCCGAAGTCTCTGGTTGGCTAACGAGGTGGGCCGTTGAGCTCAGTGAGTATGATCTCCAGTACAAGCCGTGAACTGCCATTAAGGCCCAAGCCTTAGCAGATTTTATCACCGAGTGCACATTCAGCTCCAAAGCCCCCACGCCGGTTGAGCACGAGGCTCCAAACTCGGGTGAGCCTGAAGCTCCCAGGTCGGTTGAGTCTGAGCTTCGTGAGGTAGCAACCAGTGTGGCATCTCTCCTAGTTCGATCAAGCCTGAGCTGGGATGAGGAGCCCTGGATCCTTCACGTAGATGGCTCCTCAAACCAACAGGGCAGCGGAGCTGGAATAGTTATGCACGACCCAAGTGGCACGAAACTGGAGTACGTGCTACACTTTGAGTTCGCAGCATCTAACAATGAAGCAGAGTACGAGGCGTTGATAGTTGGGCTAGCTCTAGCTAGAGAAGTAAAAGCCAAGCACATCGTTATTTGCAGCGACTCCCAGATTGTGGTCAACCAGGTCACCGGCGAGTACGAAGCTGGTGAGCCAACCATGATCGCCTACTTAGCCAAAGTCAGATAGGCCCTACTCAACTTCCAGTCACACTTTATCAGGAAAATCCAAGGTCGGAGAACGCTGAAGCCGATGCCCTGTCTAGATTAGACAGCGCCAGGGACATCACCATAAGAACCGTGTACATAGAGGACTTGCCTCGGCCTAGCATTCTCGGGGGGGGGGGCAGAGGAAGTCGCTCCTGTCGTTCAAGCAAAGCCAAGCTGGATTGACACGGTTGCGAGCTTCTTGCTACATGGGACCCTCCTTGCAGATCGCAATGCAGCCAGAAGGGTACAGCGCTAGGCAGCCAAATACGTCATGATAGACGAACGACTATACCGGAGATATTACACGCTCCCCTACCTGCGTTGCTTGCGACCCACCGAAGCCGAGCTCGTACTCTGCGACACTCATGAGGGGTTGTGCGACAGACACTTGGGGGAAAGAGCCCTTGGCCAGAAGGCACTTTGATAGGGGTATTATTGGCCAACAATGAAAGCAGATGCTATTGAGCTTGTTAGAAAATGTGACAATTTCCAGAGGCATGCCAATATTCACCACCAACCCGCTGCCAACCTCAAGTATCTCACCAGCCCGTGGCCCTTTGCACAATGGGGCATCGATCTACTCGAGCCATTCCCGCCAACAACGGGTGGGAGGAAGTTCTTAGTAGTAGCAGTAGACTACTTCACCAAGTGGGTAGAAACTGAACCGCTTGTAACGATCACATCCCGGAACATTCAAAACTTCTTTTGGAAGAACATCATGTGCCATTTCACGTTACCTCGGGTATTGATTTCTGACAACGGCAAGCAGTTCGAGGATATTAAATTCCAAGGCTGGTGCCAAGACATGGGAATCCGACATAATTTTACTTCAGTCGCACACCCTCAAGCAAACGGTCAGGCAGAAGTCACGAATAGAGCCATCCTCCGCGGACTGAAGGCTCAGATGGACCGAGCTAAAGGGTTGTGGGCAGATGAACTACCCAACGTTCTATGGGCATACTGGACCATAGAGAAGACCGCCACGGGAGAAACACCCTTCAATCTCACCTACGACACCGAAGCAGTGATCCCCTAGAGATCGAAGTACCTACGCTACTATTAGAAGCATACAATGATCAGAAAAACGAAGATGAGCTATGTACCAACCTCGATCTACTTGATGAAGTAAGGGACCTTGTGTACATTAGGACTGTAGCCTACCAGCAGAGAGTAGCTCGGTACTATAACGCCAGGGTCAGGAGGCGGAACCTCCGCATTGGCGACCTGGTCCTTCATAAAGTTATGGTACCTGAGCCCGGTGATGGCAAGCTCGGGTCCAACTGGGAATGTCCCTACCGAGTGAAGCGAGTGCTCGGGGAAGGAACTTACGAGCTTGAGACCCTTGAAGGGAAACAAGTACCTCGGGCATAGAATATTGTCAACGTAAGATAATACTATCTGTAATAATTGAGTAGGCCACGAGCCACTCCCAAAGCCTAAGGGCCGGAATACCGAGCTAATATGACCTCAGCACAACATGATCCCGTCGCCTCTATGGTGTGAGCAGACTCTGAGAGTGGGCCATGAGCCGAGCTAATGAAGAAACCTCGACAGCATACAAAGCGAAGTTGCCCCATCAGCACGAACTAGGTATTTGCAGCGCCTGAGGTGTAGGCGGCTCAGGCATGAACCTTACAACAAATAGCCCGCCCTAGCATGCAAAGAATTAAACCCATAAGGACAACTAACAACAAACTACCTTGGGTGCAGACAGGTCGGGCGTGAGCCCTATTATGTCCCTCACCCCGGCATACACAAGGCTACCCCTACTGAATAGTTCGGGGCCGCGATGACTGTTAAGGAACTCCCACCTTGGAAGTTCAACTCGATAAATTAACAGCTTGGGGCGAATAACCACTCCGATAAGATAAAATACACAAACTCTTGGCAAAAAGAAAGAAAAAATCTCTTCATTATAGGAAGTTTGGCACATAAATTTCATTAAGAACGTCTTGTTTACAAGGGAGGTTAAGTTTACAAATACAGGGAGCAAACTACTTCGGAAGCTCATTGCCTCTGTTAGGAACCTCCTCGGGGGCAGTAACTGGGCCATCATCCTCTGCTTCATCTTCGACGCCCTCGTCTTCAGAATCTGGATCATCTTTTGGCTGATGCACGATGTCGTCAGTGATTCGTGAAGTGGTGATGGCGCTTGTATCCAGGTCACGGTAGAGGTGCCTGATCAGCCACCGACTAAGCTTGAAGCCCTTACGGTAGGCCTCCATCATCTTGTCGTCAAACTTTGAAGAGTTGACGTAGTCAATGACGGCCTAAGTCTTGGCTTCCTCGAGAGCACCCTCGAAGATTGCAGTCTTCTCTCTTATGTCTTCTTGGAGGTACCCCATTTCATGTTCCAACTT